>NW_027189863.1:67500-77689 GCF_040958095.1 Procambarus clarkii | reverse complement strand
CAATGTGAGAGAACTCGTGTCCAGCTTATAAGCCTATACTTGCATAAACCACAAGTGAAGATTAACAATCTTTGGACAACACCCACCTAGTGGGACTCGAACCCAGAAAGCACAACTACCTTCCAGTAGCTGGCATAACTAGTATGCTTTAACCCACTTACGCCATCAGACCTTACAAAAGAAGTAGATAGTTCAAGATATATATCTCAAACATCTCCACCTCCCGAAGGCACCAGATGAGTGAGGGGTCAGTCTGCATTTTTCGTCAAGCCACTGTCAATGTGAGAGAACTCGTGTCCAGCTTATAAGCCTATACTTGCATAAACCACAAGTGAAGATTAACAATCTTTGGACAACACCCACCAGTGGGACTCGAACCCAGAAAGCACAACTACCTTCCAGTAGCTGGCATAACTAGTATGCTTTAACCCACTACGCCATCAGACCTTACAAAAGAAGTAGATAGTTCAAGATATATATCTCAAACATCTCCACCTCCCGAAGGCACCAGATGAGTGAGGGGTCAGTCTGCATTTTTCGTCAAGCCACTGTCAATGTGAGAGAACTCGTGTCCAGCTTATAAGCCTATACTTGCATAAACCACAAGTGAAGATTAACAATCTTTGGACAACACCCACCAGTGGGACTCGAACCCAGAAAGCACAACTACCTTCCAGTAGCTGGCATAACTAGTATGCTTTAACCCACTACGCCATCAGACCTTACAAAAGAAGTAGATAGTTCAAGATATATATCTCAAACATCTCCACCTCCCGAAGGCACCAGATGAGTGAGGGGTCAGTCTGCATTTTTCGTCAAGCCACTGTCAATGTGAGAGAACTCGTGTCCAGCTTATAAGCCTATACTTGCATAAACCACAAGTGAAGATTAACAATCTTTGGACAACACCCACCAGTGGGACTCGAACCCAGAAAGCACAACTACCTTCCAGTAGCTGGCATAACTAGTATGCTTTAACCCACTACGCCATCAGACCTTACAAAAGAAGTAGATAGTTCAAGATATATATCTCAAACATCTCCACCTCCCGAAGGCACCAGATGAGTGAGGGGTCAGTCTGCATTTTTCGTCAAGCCACTGTCAATGTGAGAGAACTCGTGTCCAGCTTATAAGCCTATACTTGCATAAACCACAAGTGAAGATTAACAATCTTTGGACAACACCCACCAGTGGGACTCGAACCCAGAAAGCACAACTACCTTCCAGTAGCTGGCATAACTAGTATGCTTTAACCCACTACGCCATCAGACCTTACAAAAGAAGTAGATAGTTCAAGATATATATCTCAAACATCTCCACCTCCCGAAGGCACCAGATGAGTGAGGGGTCAGTCTGCATTTTTCGTCAAGCCACTGTCAATGTGAGAGAACTCGTGTCCAGCTTATAAGCCTATACTTGCATAAACCACAAGTGAAGATTAACAATCTTTGGACAACACCCACCAGTGGGACTCGAACCCAGAAAGCACAACTACCTTCCAGTAGCTGGCATAACTAGTATGCTTTAACCCACTACGCCATCAGACCTTACAAAAGAAGTAGATAGTTCAAGATATATATCTCAAACATCTCCACCTCCCGAAGGCACCAGATGAGTGAGGGGTCAGTCTGCATTTTTCGTCAAGCCACTGTCAATGTGAGAGAACTCGTGTCCAGCTTATAAGCCTATACTTGCATAAACCACAAGTGAAGATTAACAATCTTTGGACAACACCCACCAGTGGGACTCGAACCCAGAAAGCACAACTACCTTCCAGTAGCTGGCATAACTAGTATGCTTTAACCCACTACGCCATCAGACCTTACAAAAGAAGTAGATAGTTCAAGATATATATCTCAAACATCTCCACCTCCCGAAGGCACCAGATGAGTGAGGGGTCAGTCTGCATTTTTCGTCAAGCCACTGTCAATGTGAGAGAACTCGTGTCCAGCTTATAAGCCTATACTTGCATAAACCACAAGTGAAGATTAACAATCTTTGGACAACACCCACCAGTGGGACTCGAACCCAGAAAGCACAACTACCTTCCAGTAGCTGGCATAACTAGTATGCTTTAACCCACTACGCCATCAGACCTTACAAAAGAAGTAGATAGTTCAAGATATATATCTCAAACATCTCCACCTCCCGAAGGCACCAGATGAGTGAGGGGTCAGTCTGCATTTTTCGTCAAGCCACTGTCAATGTGAGAGAACTCGTGTCCAGCTTATAAGCCTATACTTGCATAAACCACAAGTGAAGATTAACAATCTTTGGACAACACCCACCAGTGGGACTCGAACCCAGAAAGCACAACTACCTTCCAGTAGCTGGCATAACTAGTATGCTTTAACCCACTACGCCATCAGACCTTACAAAAGAAGTAGATAGTTCAAGATATATATCTCAAACATCTCCACCTCCCGAAGGCACCAGATGAGTGAGGGGTCAGTCTGCATTTTTCGTCAAGCCACTGTCAATGTGAGAGAACTCGTGTCCAGCTTATAAGCCTATACTTGCATAAACCACAAGTGAAGATTAACAATCTTTGGACAACACCCACCAGTGGGACTCGAACCCAGAAAGCACAACTACCTTCCAGTAGCTGGCATAACTAGTATGCTTTAACCCACTACGCCATCAGACCTTACAAAAGAAGTAGATAGTTCAAGATATATATCTCAAACATCTCCACCTCCCGAAGGCACCAGATGAGTGAGGGGTCAGTCTGCATTTTTCGTCAAGCCACTGTCAATGTGAGAGAACTCGTGTCCAGCTTATAAGCCTATACTTGCATAAACCACAAGTGAAGATTAACAATCTTTGGACAACACCCACCAGTGGGACTCGAACCCAGAAAGCACAACTACCTTCCAGTAGCTGGCATAACTAGTATGCTTTAACCCACTACGCCATCAGACCTTACAAAAGAAGTAGATAGTTCAAGATATATATCTCAAACATCTCCACCTCCCGAAGGCACCAGATGAGTGAGGGGTCAGTCTGCATTTTTCGTCAAGCCACTGTCAATGTGAGAGAACTCGTGTCCAGCTTATAAGCCTATACTTGCATAAACCACAAGTGAAGATTAACAATCTTTGGACAACACCCACCAGTGGGACTCGAACCCAGAAAGCACAACTACCTTCCAGTAGCTGGCATAACTAGTATGCTTTAACCCACTACGCCATCAGACCTTACAAAAGAAGTAGATAGTTCAAGATATATATCTCAAACATCTCCACCTCCCGAAGGCACCAGATGAGTGAGGGGTCAGTCTGCATTTTTCGTCAAGCCACTGTCAATGTGAGAGAACTCGTGTCCAGCTTATAAGCCTATACTTGCATAAACCACAAGTGAAGATTAACAATCTTTGGACAACACCCACCAGTGGGACTCGAACCCAGAAAGCACAACTACCTTCCAGTAGCTGGCATAACTAGTATGCTTTAACCCACTACGCCATCAGACCTTACAAAAGAAGTAGATAGTTCAAGATATATATCTCAAACATCTCCACCTCCCGAAGGCACCAGATGAGTGAGGGGTCAGTCTGCATTTTTCGTCAAGCCACTGTCAATGTGAGAGAACTCGTGTCCAGCTTATAAGCCTATACTTGCATAAACCACAAGTGAAGATTAACAATCTTTGGACAACACCCACCAGTGGGACTCGAACCCAGAAAGCACAACTACCTTCCAGTAGCTGGCATAACTAGTATGCTTTAACCCACTTCGCCATCAGACCTTACAAAAGAAGTAGATAGTTCAAGATATATATCTCAAACATCTCCACCTCCCGAAGGCACCAGATGAGTGAGGGGTCAGTCTGCATTTTTCGTCAAGCCACTGTCAATGTGAGAGAACTCGTGTCCAGCTTATAAGCCTATACTTGCATAAACCACAAGTGAAGATTAACAATCTTTGGACAACACCCACCAGTGGGACTCGAACCCAGAAAGCACAACTACCTTCCAGTAGCTGGCATAACTAGTATGCTTTAACCCACTACGCCATCAGACCTTACAAAAGAAGTAGATAGTTCAAGATATATATCTCAAACATCTCCACCTCCCGAAGGCACCAGATGAGTGAGGGGTCAGTCTGCATTTTTCGTCAAGCCACTGTCAATGTGAGAGAACTCGTGTCCAGCTTATAAGCCTATACTTGCATAAACCACAAGTGAAGATTAACAATCTTTGGACAACACCCACCAGTGGGACTCGAACCCAGAAAGCACAACTACCTTCCAGTAGCTGGCATAACTAGTATGCTTTAACCCACTACGCCATCAGACCTTACAAAAGAAGTAGATAGTTCAAGATATATATCTCAAACATCTCCACCTCCCGAAGGCACCAGATGAGTGAGGGGTCAGTCTGCATTTTTCGTCAAGCCACTGTCAATGTGAGAGAACTCGTGTCCAGCTTATAAGCCTATACTTGCATAAACCACAAGTGAAGATTAACAATCTTTGGACAACACCCACCAGTGGGACTCGAACCCAGAAAGCACAACTACCTTCCAGTAGCTGGCATAACTAGTATGCTTTAACCCACTACGCCATCAGACCTTACAAAAGAAGTAGATAGTTCAAGATATATATCTCAAACATCTCCACCTCCCGAAGGCACCAGATGAGTGAGGGGTCAGTCTGCATTTTTCGTCAAGCCACTGTCAATGTGAGAGAACTCGTGTCCAGCTTATAAGCCTATACTTGCATAAACCACAAGTGAAGATTAACAATCTTTGGACAACACCCACCAGTGGGACTCGAACCCAGAAAGCACAACTACCTTCCAGTAGCTGGCATAACTAGTATGCTTTAACCCACTACGCCATCAGACCTTACAAAAGAAGTAGATAGTTCAAGATATATATCTCAAACATCTCCACCTCCCGAAGGCACCAGATGAGTGAGGGGTCAGTCTGCATTTTTCGTCAAGCCACTGTCAATGTGAGAGAACTCGTGTCCAGCTTATAAGCCTATACTTGCATAAACCACAAGTGAAGATTAACAATCTTTGGACAACACCCACCAGTGGGACTCGAACCCAGAAAGCACAACTACCTTCCAGTAGCTGGCATAACTAGTATGCTTTAACCCACTACGCCATCAGACCTTACAAAAGAAGTAGATAGTTCAAGATATATATCTCAAACATCTCCACCTCCCGAAGGCACCAGATGAGTGAGGGGTCAGTCTGCATTTTTCGTCAAGCCACTGTCAATGTGAGAGAACTCGTGTCCAGCTTATAAGCCTATACTTGCATAAACCACAAGTGAAGATTAACAATCTTTGGACAACACCCACCAGTGGGACTCGAACCCAGAAAGCACAACTACCTTCCAGTAGCTGGCATAACTAGTATGCTTTAACCCACTACGCCATCAGACCTTACAAAAGAAGTAGATAGTTCAAGATATATATCTCAAACATCTCCACCTCCCGAAGGCACCAGATGAGTGAGGGGTCAGTCTGCATTTTTCGTCAAGCCACTGTCAATGTGAGAGAACTCGTGTCCAGCTTATAAGCCTATACTTGCATAAACCACAAGTGAAGATTAACAATCTTTGGACAACACCCACCAGTGGGACTCGAACCCAGAAAGCACAACTACCTTCCAGTAGCTGGCATAACTAGTATGCTTTAACCCACTACGCCATCAGACCTTACAAAAGAAGTAGATAGTTCAAGATATATATCTCAAACATCTCCACCTCCCGAAGGCACCAGATGAGTGAGGGGTCAGTCTGCATTTTTCGTCAAGCCACTGTCAATGTGAGAGAACTCGTGTCCAGCTTATAAGCCTATACTTGCATAAACCACAAGTGAAGATTAACAATCTTTGGACAACACCCACCAGTGGGACTCGAACCCAGAAAGCACAACTACCTTCCAGTAGCTGGCATAACTAGTATGCTTTAACCCACTACGCCATCAGACCTTACAAAAGAAGTAGATAGTTCAAGATATATATCTCAAACATCTCCACCTCCCGAAGGCACCAGATGAGTGAGGGGTCAGTCTGCATTTTTCGTCAAGCCACTGTCAATGTGAGAGAACTCGTGTCCAGCTTATAAGCCTATACTTGCATAAACCACAAGTGAAGATTAACAATCTTTGGACAACACCCACCAGTGGGACTCGAACCCAGAAAGCACAACTACCTTCCAGTAGCTGGCATAACTAGTATGCTTTAACCCACTACGCCATCAGACCTTACAAAAGAAGTAGATAGTTCAAGATATATATCTCAAACATCTCCACCTCCCGAAGGCACCAGATGAGTGAGGGGTCAGTCTGCATTTTTCGTCAAGCCACTGTCAATGTGAGAGAACTCGTGTCCAGCTTATAAGCCTATACTTGCATAAACCACAAGTGAAGATTAACAATCTTTGGACAACACCCACCAGTGGGACTCGAACCCAGAAAGCACAACTACCTTCCAGTAGCTGGCATAACTAGTATGCTTTAACCCACTACGCCATCAGACCTTACAAAAGAAGTAGATAGTTCAAGATATATATCTCAAACATCTCCACCTCCCGAAGGCACCAGATGAGTGAGGGGTCAGTCTGCATTTTTCGTCAAGCCACTGTCAATGTGAGAGAACTCGTGTCCAGCTTATAAGCCTATACTTGCATAAACCACAAGTGAAGATTAACAATCTTTGGACAACACCCACCAGTGGGACTCGAACCCAGAAAGCACAACTACCTTCCAGTAGCTGGCATAACTAGTATGCTTTAACCCACTACGCCATCAGACCTTACAAAAGAAGTAGATAGTTCAAGATATATATCTCAAACATCTCCACCTCCCGAAGGCACCAGATGAGTGAGGGGTCAGTCTGCATTTTTCGTCAAGCCACTGTCAATGTGAGAGAACTCGTGTCCAGCTTATAAGCCTATACTTGCATAAACCACAAGTGAAGATTAACAATCTTTGGACAACACCCACCAGTGGGACTCGAACCCAGAAAGCACAACTACCTTCCAGTAGCTGGCATAACTAGTATGCTTTAACCCACTACGCCATCAGACCTTACAAAAGAAGTAGATAGTTCAAGATATATATCTCAAACATCTCCACCTCCCGAAGGCACCAGATGAGTGAGGGGTCAGTCTGCATTTTTCGTCAAGCCACTGTCAATGTGAGAGAACTCGTGTCCAGCTTATAAGCCTATACTTGCATAAACCACAAGTGAAGATTAACAATCTTTGGACAACACCCACCAGTGGGACTCGAACCCAGAAAGCACAACTACCTTCCAGTAGCTGGCATAACTAGTATGCTTTAACCCACTTCGCCATCAGACCTTACAAAAGAAGTAGATAGTTCAAGATATATATCTCAAACATCTCCACCTCCCGAAGGCACCAGATGAGTGAGGGGTCAGTCTGCATTTTTCGTCAAGCCACTGTCAATGTGAGAGAACTCGTGTCCAGCTTATAAGCCTATACTTGCATAAACCACAAGTGAAGATTAACAATCTTTGGACAACACCCACCAGTGGGACTCGAACCCAGAAAGCACAACTACCTTCCAGTAGCTGGCATAACTAGTATGCTTTAACCCACTACGCCATCAGACCTTACAAAAGAAGTAGATAGTTCAAGATATATATCTCAAACATCTCCACCTCCCGAAGGCACCAGATGAGTGAGGGGTCAGTCTGCATTTTTCGTCAAGCCACTGTCAATGTGAGAGAACTCGTGTCCAGCTTATAAGCCTATACTTGCATAAACCACAAGTGAAGATTAACAATCTTTGGACAACACCCACCAGTGGGACTCGAACCCAGAAAGCACAACTACCTTCCAGTAGCTGGCATAACTAGTATGCTTTAACCCACTACGCCATCAGACCTTACAAAAGAAGTAGATAGTTCAAGATATATATCTCAAACATCTCCACCTCCCGAAGGCACCAGATGAGTGAGGGGTCAGTCTGCATTTTTCGTCAAGCCACTGTCAATGTGAGAGAACTCGTGTCCAGCTTATAAGCCTATACTTGCATAAACCACAAGTGAAGATTAACAATCTTTGGACAACACCCACCAGTGGGACTCGAACCCAGAAAGCACAACTACCTTCCAGTAGCTGGCATAACTAGTATGCTTTAACCCACTACGCCATCAGACCTTACAAAAGAAGTAGATAGTTCAAGATATATATCTCAAACATCTCCACCTCCCGAAGGCACCAGATGAGTGAGGGGTCAGTCTGCATTTTTCGTCAAGCCACTGTCAATGTGAGAGAACTCGTGTCCAGCTTATAAGCCTATACTTGCATAAACCACAAGTGAAGATTAACAATCTTTGGACAACACCCACCAGTGGGACTCGAACCCAGAAAGCACAACTACCTTCCAGTAGCTGGCATAACTAGTATGCTTTAACCCACTACGCCATCAGACCTTACAAAAGAAGTAGATAGTTCAAGATATATATCTCAAACATCTCCACCTCCCGAAGGCACCAGATGAGTGAGGGGTCAGTCTGCATTTTTCGTCAAGCCACTGTCAATGTGAGAGAACTCGTGTCCAGCTTATAAGCCTATACTTGCATAAACCACAAGTGAAGATTAACAATCTTTGGACAACACCCACCAGTGGGACTCGAACCCAGAAAGCACAACTACCTTCCAGTAGCTGGCATAACTAGTATGCTTTAACCCACTATGCCATCAGACCTTACAAAAGAAGTAGATAGTTCAAGATATATATCTCAAACATCTCCACCTCCCGAAGGCACCAGATGAGTGAGGGGTCAGTCTGCATTTTTCGTCAAGCCACTGTCAATGTGAGAGAACTCGTGTCCAGCTTATAAGCCTATACTTGCATAAACCACAAGTGAAGATTAACAATCTTTGGACAACACCCACCAGTGGGACTCGAACCCAGAAAGCACAACTACCTTCCAGTAGCTGGCATAACTAGTATGCTTTAACCCACTACGCCATCAGACCTTACAAAAGAAGTAGATAGTTCAAGATATATATCTCAAACATCTCCACCTCCCGAAGGCACCAGATGAGTGAGGGGTCAGTCTGCATTTTTCGTCAAGCCACTGTCAATGTGAGAGAACTCGTGTCCAGCTTATAAGCCTATACTTGCATAAACCACAAGTGAAGATTAACAATCTTTGGACAACACCCACCAGTGGGACTCGAACCCAGAAAGCACAACTACCTTCCAGTAGCTGGCATAACTAGTATGCTTTAACCCACTACGCCATCAGACCTTACAAAAGAAGTAGATAGTTCAAGATATATATCTCAAACATCTCCACCTCCCGAAGGCACCAGATGAGTGAGGGGTCAGTCTGCATTTTTCGTCAAGCCACTGTCAATGTGAGAGAACTCGTGTCCAGCTTATAAGCCTATACTTGCGTAAACCACAAGTGAAGATTAACAATCTTTGGACAACACCCACCAGTGGGACTCGAACCCAGAAAGCACAACTACCTTCCAGTAGCTGGCATAACTAGTATGCTTTAACCCACTACGCCATCAGACCTTACAAAAGAAGTAGATAGTTCAAGATATATATCTCAAACATCTCCACCTCCCGAAGGCACCAGATGAGTGAGGGGTCAGTCTGCATTTTTCGTCAAGCCACTGTCAATGTGAGAGAACTCGTGTCCAGCTTATAAGCCTATACTTGCATAAACCACAAGTGAAGATTAACAATCTTTGGACAACACCCACCAGTGGGACTCGAACCCAGAAAGCACAACTACCTTCCAGTAGCTGGCATAACTAGTATGCTTTAACCCACTACCCCATCAGACCTTACAAAAGAAGTAGATAGTTCAAGATATATATCTCAAACATCTCCACCTCCCGAAGGCACCAGATGAGTGAGGGGTCAGTCTGCATTTTTCGTCAAGCCACTGTCAATGTGAGAGAACTCGTGTCCAGCTTATAAGCCTATACTTGCATAAACCACAAGTGAAGATTAACAATCTTTGGACAACACCCACCAGTGGGACTCGAACCCAGAAAGCACAACTACCTTCCAGTAGCTGGCATAACTAGTATGCTTTAACCCACTACGCCATCAGACCTTACAAAAGAAGTAGATAGTTCAAGATATATATCTCAAACATCTCCACCTCCCGAAGGCACCAGATGAGTGAGGGGTCAGTCTGCATTTTTCGTCAAGCCACTGTCAATGTGAGAGA
>NW_027189863.1:0-62500 GCF_040958095.1 Procambarus clarkii | reverse complement strand
GTGAGCAAAACGTATGCAGCCAGCCACCTGTTCGGACTCAAACCACCAAACTACATGTTGATCGCTACCGGCTCCGCTGATTGGTCGCCGGTCTGGCTGCACCTGCACTCGCCCCCCCCCCCCATACTACTTGATGTCTGGGGTCGCCACGACCTCAGACCTCAGAATATTCGGTGCTCTCGTTGTCACCACTCCTCCCGGCTAGACGCTAGCGTGTACTGAGAGAAGTGGTGGCTTAAAGCCAATATTCCAGCACCTCCCATGTAATTTTTGTATTGCACTTCTTGTTATTTTGCCTTAACGTAACTTTTCATTGTGTCATTTAATTATTCTTATTATTTTGATTGATTGATTTTATTATACGAATTTGTTTGTCCATTTTTTCATGTTTTGATTTATTTAACGTAATTAAAATTTCATTGTTAAAGTTTACTTGTGTTTTGTGTGTCTTCTCCTTACCTTACCACAGACGAAGTTCCAGTTTTTTCTATTTTTTTTTATAACTATGTGACGAGGCCATACCCCTAGCCTTAAACAGCCGAACACCAACGCGTTACCGTCACAATATGTGTGTGTGTCGTACCTAGTAGCCAGAACGCACTTCTCAGCCTACTATACAAGGCCCGATTTGCCTAATAAGCCAAGTTTTCCTGAATTAATATATTTTCTCTAATTTTTTTCTTATGAAATGATAAAGCTACCCATTTCATTATGTATGAGGTCAATTTTATTTTATTGGAGTTAAAATTAATGTAGATATATGACTGAACCTAACCAACCCTCCCTAACCTAACCTAACCTATCTTTATAGGTTAGGTTAGGTTAGGTAGCGGAAAAAGTTAGGTTAGGTTAGGTTAGGTAGGTTAGGTAGTCGAAAAACAATTAATTCATGAAAACTTGGCTTATTAGGCAAATTGGGCATTGCATAGTAGGCTGAGAAGTGCGTTCTGGCTACTAGGTACGACATATATATATATATATATATATATATATATATATATATATATATATATATATATATATATATATATATATATATATATATGTCGTTCTTTTAGAACGATATATATAGAAATTTTACTTGTCACAGGGGTGGTATCTATATAGTAGGTATATAAAAAGAGTCGCCTATCGATATATATATATATATATATATATATATATATATATATATATATATATATATATATATATATATATATATATATATATATATATATATATATATATATATATATATATATATATATATATATATATATATATATATATATATATATATCAATAAAAATGGAAATGTTCGTTTGTGCATAACGGCTAATCTCCAAAAGTTCTTCACCGATTGCTTTGAAACCTTCACACAACGTTCCATTCGCATCCGGCCAGGTTTTTATATACTTACTATATAGATGTTACGTCTGTGATGGTAAAAAACACATTTTTTCTGAAAAACTGTTTTTCATGTGAGGGAAAACCTTCGAAACCTCTTTACCGATTGCTTTGAAATATTGACACAACTTTGCATTCGAATTGGTGAGTTTTTCTAAATACCTAAAATATACATGCCTCATCTGCGACAGGAAAAAAACATGATTTTTTTTTTTTAAACAGCACCATCTGTTAGATGTAAGAGCAACACACGCTGTAATCTCCAAAAGTTCTTCACCAATTGCTTTGAAATTTTGACACAACGTTGCATTCAAATAGGCGACTCTTTTTATATACCTACTATATAGATACAACCCCTGTGACAAGTAAAATTTCCTTATGTATAAGTTATTTTGTTAAATTTGAGTTAAAACTAACGTAGATATATGACTGAACCAACCCTACCTAACCTAACCTAACACAACTACGTCAGTAAATTATGTTCTTAATATAACACAGCAATAATAATTCAAATAAACTAATTGGAAACAATTTTTTAGGCAAAACGGGTTTTGCATAGTAAGCCAAGAAGTGTATTTTTGCTTATAGGTACGATATATATATATCTATATCTATATCTATATATATATATATATATATATATATATATATATATATATATATATATATATATATATATATATATATATATATATATATATATATATATATATATATATATATATATATACATATACTGTATAACTGAAAACTCACACCCCAGAAGTGACTTGAATCCATACTGCCAGGAGCAAAGCAACTTGCAACTTATTTACAAGATGCCTTAATCCGCTTGACCATCACGACCAGACATAAGGAAGTGATAGCCGAAGCTATTTGAACCACTTCCCTGCCGGCACTCAGATGGTAATCTTGGGCATAGCATTTTATCAAGTCACCTCATTCTTTGGGGCACACGTGAAGAAGACAAATGCGAACAAGCTTGAATGGTCCCCAGGACTATATGCAACTGAAAACTCACACCCCAGATGTGACTCAAACCCACACTGCCCGGAGCAACGCAACTGGTATTTACAAGATGCCTTAATCCGCTTGACCATCACGACCGGACATAAGGAAGTGATAGCCGAAGCTATTTGAACCACTTCCCCGCTGGCACTCGGATGGTAATCTTGGGCATAGCAGGCTTTTATATCTATATAAGTATATATATATATATATATATATATATATATATATATATATATATATATATATATATATATATATATTATTAAATATGACCGAAAAAGTAAGATTAATAATTCTAACACGAATTTTCTCAATCTTTCGTACATTACGCTTCACTGTTGGAGGTAAATCAAAAATCACATCTCCAAAATTCATTTTTATTTCTAGTCTGACGCGACACGGGCGCGTTTCGTAAAACTTATTACATTTTCAAAGACTTCACAAATACACAACTGATTAGAACTTGCGTTTCCCTGATTTTATATCTACATTTGAGTGAGGTGGGAAGGGTGATGTGGCATTACATTTGAGTGAGGTGGGAAGGGTGATGTGGCATTAACACAAGACAGAACACTAGGGGATATTAATAGGGTATTAAAAGTATCAACACAAGACAGAACAGAAACAATGGGTATTGAATAGAAGTGTTTGTAGAAAGCCTATTGGTCCATATTTCTTGATGCTTCTATATTGGAGCGGAGTCTTGAGGTGGGTAGAATATAGTTGTGCAATAATTGGCTGTTGATTGCTGGTGTTGACTTCTTGATGTGTAGTGCCTCGCAAACGTCAAGCCGCCTGCTATCGCTGTATCTATCGATGATTTCTGTGTTGTTTACTAGGATTTCTCTGGCGATGGTTTGGTTATGGGAAGAGATTATATGTTCCTTAATGGAGCCCTATTAAGGAACATATAATCTCTTCCCATAACTAAACCATCGCCAGAGAAATCCTAGTAAACAACACAGAAATCATCGATAGATACAGCGATAGCAGGCGGCTTGACGTTTGCGAGGCACTACACATCAAGAAGTCAACACCAGCAATCAACAGCCAATTATTGCACAACTATATTCTACCCACCTCAAGACTCCGCTCCAATATAGAAGCATCAAGAAATATGGACCAATAGGCTTTCTACAAACACTTCTATTCAATACCCATTGTTTCTGTTCTGTCTTGTGTTGATACTTTTAATACCCTATTAATATCCCCTAGTGTTCTGTCTTGTGTTAATGCCACATCACCCTTCCCACCTCACTCAAATGTAATGCCACATCACCCTTCCCACCTCACTCAAATGTAGATATAAAATCAGGGAAACGCAAGTTCTAATCAGTTGTGTATTTGTGAAGCCTTTGAAAATGTAATAAGTTTTACGAAACGCGCCCGTGTCGCGTCAGACTAGAAATAAAAATGAATTTTGGAGAAGTGATTTTTGATTTACCTCCAACAGTGAAGCGTAATGTACGAAAGATTGAGAAAATTCGTGTTAGAATTATTAATCTTACTTTTTCGGTCATATTTAATAATATATGTCTACAGGAAAGACTGCTACCAAAATATACTAATATATATATATATATATATATATATATATATATATATATATATATATATATATATATATATATATATATATATATATATATATATATATATATATGTCGTACCTAGTAGCCAGAACGCACTTCTCAGCCTACTATGCAAGGCCCGATTTGCCTAATAAGCCAAGTTTTCCTGAATTATTATATTTTTTCTATTTTTTTCCTTATGAAATGATAAAGCTACCCATCTCATTATGTATGAGGTCAATTTTTTTTTATTAGAGTTCAAATTAACGTAGATATATGACCGAACCTAACCAACCCTACCTAACCTAACCTAACCTATCTTTATAGGTTAGGTTGGGTTAGGTAGCGGAAAAAGTTAGGTTAGGTTAGGTTAGGTAGGTTAGGTAGTCGAAAAAACATTAATTCATGAAAACTTGGCTTATTAGGCAAATTGGGCCTTGCATAGTAGGCCAAGAAGTGAGTTCTGGCTATTAGGTACGACATATATATATATATATATATATATATATATATATATATATATATATATATATGTCGTACCTAATAGCCAGAACTCACTTCTTGGCCTATTATGCAGGGCTCTCGTCTTACTTAACTAAGTTAGCAAGGACTCTGTTGTTTATTGCTAAGTGTAAACATTTTGGCCTATTATGCAAAAAATCATACTGTTTTTTTGGCCAAGAATGCAAACTGGCGATTGTTTATTTGTTTATCACATGGTCACTGTAAAGTAAGATGTTGTCCATTGAATGTAGGAAGATATTTAGATAAAAATGTCAAATGGGGACGATGTACAGATTAATAATGGCCTTAGGAATTGTTTGTACTAGAAATCAGTAGCACGTGGAGCGATATGGTGCTTGAACACTTAGCTGGCATACACTATTATTTAAAACAATTTTGTGTTTATAGAGAGAAAGAGAGAGATAGATTAATAGTTCTCAACTCCTTAAAACATACATAACTGAAACATGCTCATGTCTGAACATTTTGTCCTGCCTCAAAATCACATTGAACAAATAATGTCTTATCCCAGGCCAGCATCCTCTCCGATAAGGATCCTTGGTGGCTCGACCACCAGAAGTTACATCCTGTATACCACTACATTCTCATTTGAACCTAATAGTACTTACCTAACCTAACTTTTTATATAGTCTGTATACGGTAGCTTATTACGAAGCGATAAGCACCCTCCCCTAGGATAGGTTAGGTTAGGTTCCCTAGGTTCAACGCAACCCCCTGTCCCATCATGCCTGGAGGAGACAGCTGGTTGCCCGGAGTAGATGGTAGCAGTGTCAGCTGAATTATATAAATATCAAGTAGTCGCAGGCTACTCTCACATTTTACATCCACTGACGGCCAACCAACACACGCTTCGCTACTCTTCCATCAAATAGAAATTTAGTAGCCACATTCTTACTAATATTTGGAATATTCAGGTGTACAAAGCTTTTAAAACCATGGTATCATTATTTCCCTTTAAATCTTTTACATCTTCGATTATATCAAGTTCCCAAATAAAAAAATATGTAGACAAATATTGTTCAGTTGATATAAATATTACATTAGAACCATCTATAATTAAATTAAGACCAACTATACACAAAATTGTAAATGTTTATGCTATTAAAATATGGATGGGATCTACTCAAGAAGGATATCCTGTGGCATCCCAATTACAATTTATACTGCGAGTCGTAGTTAGGGAGGATGAAAATCATTGTTCTTATATGTTTGTGGAACTCTTCTCTAACATTGACCGAAGAAGCATCATGTTCTGTGAACATAATTTCAGGCCGGATTACTTAAAATTGCCTATCAAGGGATATAGGTCCTACGCCAAAGATCCTTCCATATTTCTGATGACGATACAAGCTTCCAATCAGGAACGAGAAGCTCTGAGAGAGATAATGATAGCAGACGGAATATCGATTCCATCGTCATTTTGTAAAGTTGATCAGGGTGCGCTGAAAAGGCTTGTCCCTCAAACAATATTTGAATCGGCATTATTATTTTAGGTACATGATGTTTAAAAATATACGTTGGGAATTAACCCGAGATTTGAGAGCTTACGAAGCATGGTTGAAAAATGAAAAATGGCTTAACTTCATTGATCGCAGGATGGAAGAACATAAACCCTATTGTTTAATAGAAAGTTGTCATAGCTACCCTCGTCAAGATATAATTTATAGGGACCCCAACCATAAACTTGAATCTAATTCTCGTGTTTTGGGGGTACCCGAATATCGTAATAAATGGCCTCAAAATTATACATTTCGGGTTTTCAGTGATGGTGATGAAAAGTGTGATGATATATGTTGTATTACGCTATGAAACCTTGACAGAATTTATCATTTAAATTCTGCGAAGAGCGAATTAATTGCTCGAATAGTGGTGAAAGAATACGGATCATTTTATGTAGAAAAGGTAAAACGCATGCTTTTCATAACCCGAAATCCCCATCTCTTTATGGACCTCATTCAAACGGGAGAAAAGGAAGAAATCTGTCGTTTTATTATAGAAGACGAAGGTTTATCATCATCATCATCACCACCACCTCCATATAAAAACACCTACAACCCAAATAGTTTGCAGGCAATGTGCGTCAATCAATTTGTGAATTCCTTTTTGGATACTACTAGAATGGGATATTGGACCGTGGCCTACTTACGTAGAGCAATCAACACCAACCCTAATATTCCTCATTTATTTAAACAGATTCAGATTCAGATTCAGATTCAGATGTTTATTCAGGTAAGGTATATACATACACGTGATATTACATTAAAGGATTGATATATAGATAGAGCTAGTACATACAATGCCTAAAGCCACTATTACGCAATGCGTTTCGGGCAAGAAAAAACATTAATATCTAGAACTTAATACTAATTGAGCATAAAGAATAAAAGATGTTGAGAACAAATACAAATAAAGATAAAAAAAAAAGGGGGAACATGACTGAAAAAGCAGCACAAATACAATAGGTTGACAAACAGTGTTGATTAAAAAAA
The DNA here is from genome assembly GCF_040958095.1 of Procambarus clarkii. NCBI lineage: Eukaryota > Metazoa > Arthropoda > Malacostraca > Decapoda > Cambaridae > Procambarus > Procambarus clarkii. The sequence continues at coordinate 55,515 of NW_027189863.1, read as the reverse complement.
GAAAAAAAAAAAGAAAATAACAGACATGGGTTGACAATAGAGGAGTGAGGTAGATTACAGGGAATTTATTAGGTAGTGTTTAGTTTTTATCTTAAACTGGTTGAGAGAGGTACAGTCTTTAACATGGTTGGGAAGGTCATTCCACATTCTGGGCCCCTTGATTTGCAGAGCATTTCTAGTTTGATTAAGACGTACTCTAGGAATATCAAAACTGTATTTATTTCTGGTGTGGTGCTCATGGGTTCTGTTACAACCTTCTATGAAGCTTTTAAGATCAGGATTGGCATTATAGTTTAGCGTTTTAAATATGTATAATACACATGAGAGAATGTGCAGTGACTTAATATCTAACATATTAAGAGATTTGAGTAGGGGTACCGAGTGATGTCTGGGGCCAGAGTTGGATATTGTTCTAATAGCGGCTTTGTGTTGGGTAATTAGAGGACGTAAGTGATTTTGGGTAGTAGAACCCCAAGCACAAATACCATAGTTGAGATAAGGATAGATAAGGGAGTAATAGAGAGTCACCAGAGCAGGGCGTGGTACATAATATCTGATCTTAGAAAGAATGCCCACAGTTTTTGAAACTTTTTTTGATATATTTAGAATGTGTCCCTGGAAATTCAGCTTATGGTCAATGAGAATGCCAAGGAATTTGCCATCTAATTTGTTACAAATTTGGGTATTGTTTATTTTGAGATTTATAAGACTAGAGGATTTATTGCCAAACAGAATATAGAAGGTTTTGTCAATGTTAAGGGTGAGTTTGTTGGCAGTTAGCCAAAGATGGACTTTATTTAGCTCAGTATTTACTGTGGCATTTAGAGCAAGAGGGTCAGGACTGGAGTAAATGAAGGTTGTGTCGTCAGCAAATAGAATTGGTTTGAGGTGTTGGGAGGCATTTAGAAGGTCATTAATGTAGATGAGAAAGAGGAGAGGGCCAAGTATGCTGCCCTGAGGAACACCAATGTTGATGGGTAGGGTGGGAGAAATTGTATTATTCACAGAAACATATTGGAGCCTGTCAGTAAGGTAGGACTCGAGGTATTGTAGGGAGTGTCCTCTGACTCCATAATGATGTAGTTTAAGAAGAAGGTTTTGGTGGTTGACAGTATCAAAAGCTTTACGCAGGTCCACAAATAACCCAACAGGGAGCTCCTTTTTATCAAGAGCTGTATGAATCGAGTTAAGCATACTAATAAGTGCATCGTTAGTGCTTTTTTTGGGTCTGAAGCCATATTGGCAAGGGCTAAGTATATTGAGTTTGGCTAGATATGAGTAAAGCTGCTTGTATATAAGTTTTTCAAAAATTTTTGACAAGTTTGGCAGGATTGATATAGGTCTGTAGTTGTTAACATCTGTGGGGTCACCACATTTGTGGACAGGCGTTACTCTCGCTTTTTTTAGAATATCTGGAAAGGTTTGGAGTTCAAGTGACTTGTTGAGGAGCAAAGCAATAGCAGGGGCTAAAGATCTGGAGGCTTTTTTGTAAATTAAGGTTGGTATCTCCTCAAGGGCACCAGACTTGGTTTTAAGGGAAAGGATTATCTCATTGACGTCAGTGGAGTTAATAGGCTTTAGGTACAGAGACTGTGGATAGTTACCTGTAAGATAGTCCTTAATGTCAGTACTGGAAGATGGAATATCATTTGCAAGGGATGAACCAATGGAAGAGAAGAACCTATTGAACTCAATAGCAGAATCAGAGGCTGAAAGCTGACCATCGTTATTAGACAGGAGAGTCGGTTTGTTATTTAAAGATTTCTTTGATCCCAATATTTGTGAAATTGTGCTCCAAGTTTGTTTAATGTTGCTCTTTATTTGAGTAAATTTATCTTCGTAGTAATTAGTTTTGGCTCGTCTAATTATCTTAGTTAGCAATAATGAGTAATTCTTTGAGAATTCTTTGGAGACAATTCCTAACCTATACTTCTTCTCAAGGTCGTGTTTTTTGTTAATGGATTTCAGTATTCCCTTTGTAAGCCAAGGATTGTTAAGCCTTTTGCTTGTGACTTGTTTTGTAAGCCTAGGACAGTGGGTGTTATAAAGGCTAAGAGTTGTTTGTAGAAAAGATTGCACTGCTAGGTTGATGTCCCCTATGTTACCTAATTCGGACTCCCAGTTGACATTATCAGCAGCAGTTATAAAATTGTTTATAGCAGTTTCATTGTGCAGCCTAAAGCTTAACTCCCTTGTTTCTAGAGGTGGTTTGCTAATGTTAGTTAAGAGAAATGTGGGGTAGTGGTCTGTAGTGCTATCGGTGATTATACCTGAAGTAAGCGGAGAGGTTATGTTGGTCCAGATGTGATCTAGAGTCGTGGCAGTGCTATAAACCCCAATTAAACAACGAAGTTCAACGGAATCTAATGATTAGATCGTGGGAAAGAGCAGTGGCAGATGAACCAACTACTGAACTTTTATTTTTTTAAGAACAAATTCAATGAAATTGTTTTTTACTGAATTGAAAATATTTGTTTATTATTCTTATAATAAATAAATCTAAAGTTGGGATTAAATGCTAAAAAAAAAATAATGAATCTTAATAATGTAATAATGCCCAACCAATTAATTCACATATCATTCTTTACATTAGAAAGGGAACTTAAGTGACTGACTGGACTCTGGCCGATGGTAGATTTAACCAGTTCAGTTATCATTTTCTGTATTTCAGAGTTACGTACTTCTTCCGTTAGTCGCAAGGCAACATTTTGTAAATGATCCACACTATCTTGAAGCCTCGACAATTTAGTTAGCACCTCAATAACAGTTATATGGGTGGTTAATTCATATTGGGGATATTTACTCAAATCTATTGAAGGTTTCGGTAATCTACCTTTGTTTTCCAGGTAATCAAGACCTTTTAAAATACAAGTAATGTGTTTCTCTTTCGTTTTGTATTTATAGTCACGATCCATATCTGGATAATTAAAGTCGTCTAATTCTTCATATCCCATTGGCCACTTTGGCCACTCGTCACCATTATTACATGATTTCACTATTTTGTTGGTAGTTTTGAAATCATCATTTGAATAAAAGGTCACTAAAATATTTTTAAGTTTTGCAGTATCATACTTTTTTCTAAAGAATATAATATAGTTGATCATTTCATTTACTGACTGACGTCATTATGTATTCGTTTTTGGTAAATGAATTGAATAGTTAAGTGAAATTCTAAATTTTTATTACTTATATACTTCTGGCCAAAATTTAATTTCTAATTAGCGACAATAGTTGCTGAAAACTTGTACTTTTGATAATGATTAATTCCCCTTTTTATACCCTTCGACCTAATACTAAATAACCGCAATTTTTGTTATCTCAATATTTTATTGAGAATGCTCTTGGTCTTCTTTCATCTTTAACACAATATAAAAAAAATACAACTGTCTTCATCACACATATGGGCTTTTTTTGTTGCTGAGTGACTTCAAATATTCAGCCTGGTTGATTCAGTTGATCAGCAAACATTTTTACCTCATTTTTTTCTTCACACGATTCATGCTATTATTGACCAATTGAAGAATATCATTGTATATTAATTTATATTATTAATATGTGTATATTAATTTTATTTAACAGTTCTAAAGTTATAATGTATAGAAATATAAATTTAGTAACCACACTCCTACTAACATTCGGAAAATTCAATTGCACAAAGCTTTTAAAACCATGGTATCCATATTTCCCATGAAATCTTTTACATCTTCGATTACATCATATTCCCAAATAATGAAATATATCATCAAATATGGTTCATATGGTATAGATATTATTTTAGAACCATTTATAAATCTAATACCATTTAAACCCCAAGTTGTAAATGTTTATGCTATAAAAATATGGATGGGATCTACTCAAGAAGGATATCCTGCAGCATCCCAATTACAATTTATACTGCGAGTCGCAGTTAGGGAGGATGGAAAATTTTATCGTTCCTATAGGTTTTTGGAAATCTTCTCTAACATTGACCAAAGAAGCATCATGTTCTGTGAACATAATTTCAAGTATCCCCATGATCCGGATTACTTAATAGTGCCTATCGCGGGATATAGGTCCTACGCCAAAGATCCTTCCATATTTCTAATGATGATACAAGCTTCCAATCAGGAACGAGAAGCTCTGAGAGAGATGATGATAGCAGACGGAATATCGATTCCATCGTCATTTTGTAACGTTGATCAGGCTGCGCTCAAAAGGCTTATGTCCCTCAAACAATATTTGAATCGACATTATTATTTTAGGTATATGATGTTTAAAAATATACGTTGGGAATTAACCCGAGATGTGAGATATTACGAAGCATGGTTGAAAAATAAAAAATGGCTTAACTACGTTAATCACAGGATGATTCAACATAAACCCTATTGTTTACATGATGGATCTTTTTTTAACGAGCCTCGTCAAGATATAATTTATAGGGACCCCAACTATGAAATTAGATCTCGTTTGGGGCTACCCAAATATTGTAATTACTGGCAGGATATAGGTTCTATTTTTCGGGTTTTCAGTGATGGTGATAAAAAGTGTGATGATATATGTTGTATTAGGCTAGGAAACCTTGACCGAATTTATCATTTAAATTTGGCGAAGAGCGAATTAATTGCTCGAATAGTAGTGAAAGAATACGGATCATTTTATGTAGAAAAGGTAAAAGGCGTACTTTTCATAACCCGAAATCCCCATCTCTTTATGGACATCATTCAAACGGGAGAAAAGGAAGAAATCTGTCGTTTTATTATAGAAGACGAAGGTTTATCATCATCATCATCACCACCACCACCATCACTATGTAAAAACACCTACAAGCCAAATAGTTTGCAGGCAATGTGCGTCAATCAATTTGTGAATTCCTTTTTGGATATTAATAGAATGGGATATTGGACCGTGGCCTGCTTACGTAGAGCAATATACACCAACCCTAATATTCCTCATTTTTTTAAACGCCAAATAATCAACGAAGTTCAACGGAATCTAATGATTAGATCTTGGGAAAGAGCAGTAGCAGATGAAAAAACTACTGAATTTCCGGTAGAAATTAATGAGGGAAACCAAAGGTATATTTATGGGTCGCTTATTTGGAATTAAATTTTGGCCAGAAGTATATAAGTAATAAAAATTTCAAATTTCACTTAACTATTCCATTCATTTACCAAAAACGAATACATAATGACGACGTCAGTAAATGAAATGATCAACTTTATTTTATTCTTTAGAAAAAAGTATGATACTACAAAACTTAAAAATATTTTAGTAACCTTTTATTCAAATGATGAACTCCTAGCAACCAAAAAAATAGTGGCACCCAAATAGTTTGCAGGCAATGTGCGTCAATCAATTTGTGAATTCCTTTTTGGATACTACTAGAATGGGATATTGGATGGGAGCAAATGCTAAAAAAAACATTGATGAATCTTAATAATGTAATAATGCCCAATTAATTAATTCACATATCAATCTTTACATTAGAAAGGGAACTTGAGTGACTGACTGGACTGTGGCCGATGGTAGATTTAACCAGTTCAGTTATCATTTTCTGTATTTCAGAGTTACGTACTTCTTCCGTTAGTCGCAAGGCAACATTTTGTAAATGATCCACACTATCTTGAAGCCTCGACAATTTAGTTAGCACCTCAATAACAGTTATATGGGTGGTTAATTCATATTGGGGATATTTACTCAAATCTATTGAAGGTTTCGGTAATCTACCTTTTGGTTCCAGGTAATCAAGACCTTTTAAAATACAAGTAATGTGTTTCTCTTTCGTTTTGTATTTATAGTGACGATCCATATCTGGATAATTAAAGTCGTCTAATTCTTCATATCCCAATGGCCACTTTGGCCACTCGTCACCATTATTACATGATTTCACTATTTTGTTGGTAGTTTTGAAATCATCATTTGAATAAAAGGTCACTAAAATATTTTTAAGTTTTGCAGTATCATACTTTTTTCTAAAGAATAAAATATAGTTGATCATTTCATTTACTGACGACGTCATTATGTATTCGTTTTTGGTAAATGAATGGAATAGTTAAGTGAAATTCTAAATTTTTATAACTTATATACACTTCTTGCCCAAATTTTATTTCTAATTAGCACCGCCTTATAAGACAATATGCCGATTCCCAGCGAAAATGTAGTGTTTTTAGTAAAAGAAACTGCACAAAGAGAAGTCCAGCTGACCCATCCCCCTACGTAAATTTATGTGTTCTCCTTTTTGGTTGAATGGATGGATAGTTAGTGAAATTCTAAATTTTTATTACTTTTATACTTCTTGCTAATTAATTTGTGACAATAGTTACTGAAAACTTTGTTTTCATTGAATCTGTACTTATTTTTTTTTTCTTACTCATTGCACATAAAGGTTTTTTTGGGGGGGCTTGAATGTACTCACAAATAGTTGATCAGTTAACATTTTTACCTCATTTTTTTTTTTTTTTTAATTTCATTTAACAATTCCAAGGTTATATATATTATATAGAAATAGAAATTTAGTAGCCACATTCCTACTAACATTTGGAATATTCAGCTGCACAAACTTTTTAAAACCATGGTATCCATATTTCCCTTTAAATCTTTTACATCTTCGATTACATCAAGTTCCCAAATAGAAAAATATTTAGACCAATCATGTTCGCATAGTGTAGATATTACTTTAGAACCATGTATAATTAATTTAAGACTAAAGCAACAAGAAATTGTAATTGTAAATGTTTATGCTATAAAAGTATGGATGGGATCTACTCAAGAAGGATATCCTGCGGCATCCCAATTACAATTTATACTGCGAGTCGCAGTTAAGGAGGATGAAAATTATTGTTCTTATATGTTTGTGGAACTCTTCTTTAACATTGACCAAAGAACCAGCATGTTCTGTGAACATAATTTCAAGTATTGCGATGATCCGGATTACTTAAAATTGCCTATCACGGGATATAGGTCCTACGCCAAAGATCCTTCCATATTTCTGATGACGATACAAGCTTCCAATCAGGAACGAGAAGCTCTGAGAGAGATAATGATAGCAGACGGAATATCGATTCCATCGTCATTTTGTAAAGTTGATCAGGGTGCGCTCAAAAGGCTTATGTCCCTCAAACAATATTTGAATCGGCATTATTATTTTAGGTACATGATGTTTAAAAATATACGTTGGGAATTAACCCGAGATGTGAGAGATTACGAAGTATGGTTGAAAAATAAAAAATGGCTTAACTACGTTAATCACAGGATGATTCAACATAGACCCTATTGTTTATATGATGAATATTTTCATGACGTGTCTCAAGATGGAATTTATAATATATGGTCTCCAGATTATACATTTCGGGTTTTCAGTGATGGTGATGAAAAGTGTGATGATATATGTTGTATTACGCTACGAAACCTTGACCGAATTTATCATTTAAATTCGGCGAAGAGAGAATTAATTGCTCGAATAGTGGCAAAAGAATATGGATTATTTTATATACAAAAGGTAAAACGCGTACTTTTCATAACCCGAAATCCCCATCTCTTTCTGGACCTCATTCAAACGGGAGAAAAGGAAGAAATCTGTCGTTTTATTATAGAAGACGAAGGTTTATCATCATCATCATCATCATCATCACCACCACCTCCATGTAAAAACACCTACAACCCAAATAGTTTGCAGGCAATGTGCGTCAATCAATTTGTGAATTCCTTTTTGGATATTAATAGAATGGGATATTGGAACGTGGCCTGCTTACGTAGAGCAATCAACACCAACCCTAATATTCCTCATTTATTTAAACACCAATTAATCAACGAAGTTCAACGGAATCTAATGATTAGATCTTGGGAAAAAGCAGTGGCTGATGAACTAACTACTAAACTTTTTTTTTTTTAAGAACAGATTCAATGAAAAAGTTTTTTACTGAATTGAAAATATTTGTTTATTATTCTTATAATAAATAAATCTAAAGTTGGGATTAAATAATGAAAAAACATTGATGAATCTTAATAATGTAATAATGTCCAATCAATTAATTCACATATCAATTTTTACATTAGAAAGGGAACTTAAGTGACTGACTGGACTCTGGCCGATGGTAGATTTAACCAGTTCAGTTATCATTTTCTCCACTTCAGAGTTACGTACTTCTTCCGTTAGTCGCAAGGCAACATCTTGTAAATGATCCACACTATCTTGAAGCCTCGATAATTTAGTTAGCACCTCAATACCAGTTATATGGGTGGTTAATTCATATTGGGGGATATTTAGCCAATTCGATTGAAGGTTTCGGTAATCTACCTTTGGTTTCCAGGTAATCAAGGCCTTTAAAAATACAAGTAATGTGTTCGTCTTTCGTTTTGTATTGATCCTTGTAATCCATCATATCTGGATAATTAAATTCGTCTAATTCATATGGCCACTTGTCATCATTATTACATGATTTCACTATTTTTTTGGTGGTTTTGAGATCATCATTTGAATAAAAGGTCACTAAAATATTTTTAAGTTTTGCAGTATCATACTTTTTTCTAAAGAATAAAATATAGTTGATCATTTCATTTACTGACGACGTCATTATGTATTCGTTTTTGGTAAATGAATGGAATAGTTAAGTGAAATTCTAAATTTTTATTACTTATATACACTTCTTGCCCAAATTTTATTTCTAATTAGCACCGCCTTATAAGACAATATGCCGATTCCCAGCGAAAATGTAGTGTTTTTAGTAAAAGAAACTGCACAAAGAGAAGTCCAGCTGACCCATCCCCCTACGTAAATTTATGTGTTCCCATTTATCATTTAAATTCGGCGAAGAGCGAATTAATTGCTCGAATAGTGGCAAAAGAATATGGATTATTTTATATACAAAAGGTTTATCATCACCACCACCACCACCACCACCACCATCACCATGTAAAAACACCTACAACCCAAATAGTTTGCAGGCAATGTGCGTCAATCAATTTGTGAAGTCCTTTTTGGATACTACTAGAATGGGATATTGGATGGGAGCAAATGCTAAAAAAAACATTGATGAATCTAAATAATGTAATAATGCCCAATTAATTAATTCACATATCAATCTTTACATTAGATAGGGAACTTAAGTGACTGACTGGACTCTGGCCGATGATAGATTTAACCAGTTCAGTTATCATTTTCTGTATTTCAGAGTTACGTACTTCTTCCGTTAGTCGCAAGGCAACATGTTGTAAATGATCCACATTATCTTGAAGCCTCGACAATTTAGTTAGCACCTCAATGCCAGTTATATGGGTGGTTAATTCATATTGGGGATATTTACTCAAATCTATTGAAGGTTTCGGTAATCTACCTTTGGTTTCCAGGTAATCAAGACCTTTTAAAATATAAGTAATGTGTTTCTCTTTCGTTTTGTATTGATAATCCATCATATCTGGATAATTAAATTCGTCTAATTCATATGGCCACTCATCACCATTATTACATGATGCCACTATTTTTTTGGTTGCTAGGAGTTCATCATTTGAATAAAAGGTTACTAAAATATTTTTAAGTTTTGTAGTATCATACTTTTTTCTAAAGAATAAAATAAAGTTGATCATTTCATTTACTGACGTCGTCATTATGTATTCGTTTTTGGTAAATGAATGAAATAGTTAAGTGAAATTCTAAATTTTTATTACTTATATACTTCTGGCCAAAATTTAATTTCTAATTAGCGACAATAGTTGCTGAAAACTTGTACTTTTGATAATGATTAGTTCCCCTTTTTATACCCTTCGACTTAATACTAAATAACCGCAATTTTTGTTATCTCAATATTTTATTGAGAATGCTCTTGGTCTTCTTTCATCTTTAACATAATATAAAAAAAATACAACTGTCTTCATCACACATATGGACTTTTTTTGTTGCTGAGTGACTTCAAATATTCAGCCTGGTTGATTCTCTGACTGAATTCTTCACCACATATATTTATGAACAGTCAGTAGGTGTACGCAAACCAAAGTAATGGTTGAATCTGGATATAGGTTTTTTTTTGGTTCCCTCTGTAGTTCAATTTTCTTACACACCTCCCTTATATGTTTAAATGATTTTCACTGATATGGGTTCCTTAATAGGCGTTGGTGGTGATTGATTAAGAGAAAGTGGGGTTCTATGTGGCAACTACTTCATCTTGTAGTGTCAGTCTTGGGGATAAAACGAAGGTGGGGGGGAGAGGGGTTTATGATGGTGATAGTAGTGACGGCAGAGGCACTGAAGTTGAGGCAGCAGCCACTTCAAATTTTTTTATCTTCGTCTGGAAACAAAAATGATGATAGTAGGGGTGACGGGATTCACTTAGTTTACGCAGATGTTCCAGTGGACCACCACTGTTAAATAGTAGATGTATTATAAATATGCTAACCTTTAAATTCACTTTTTTTGGCCTAACTTCTTCGTCTCTCTCTCTCTCTCTCTCTCTCTCTCTCTCTCTCTCTCTCTCTCTTTCTCTCCGAATTTCATTAACTTTCTGCAGCCCACAAGTTAAGGGAAAGGGGGAGTTGATGATGAAGGTAGTGGTGGTTGTTCTTCTTCAACGATCCTGGAGAAGAAATTGCAGGTGCTGCCTCCATACCGGACAAGTCCAACTGACACTGATATGTATCAGTTGACAGCACCCTATGTCATCACCTTCCTTCCCCCCCCCCCATCTCAACATAAACAATGGGTCAAGTCATTTTTAATCGACCAATTACTGACCGACCCACTTTCTTTGCTAAAACGGCAGTTGATCAGCAAACATTTTTACCTTATTTTTTTTTTCACATGATTCATGCTATTATTGACTAATTGAAGAATATCATTGTATACTAATTTATATTATTAATATGTGTATATTAATTTTATTTAACAGCTCTAAAGTTATATGAATAGAAATATAAATTTAGTAACCACACTCCTACTAACATTCGGAATATTCAGTTGCACAAAGCTTTTAAAACCATGGTATCCATATTTCCCTTGAAATCTTTTACATCTTCGATTACATCATATTCCCAAATAATGAAATATATCATCAAATATGGTTCATATGGTACAGATATTATTTTAGAACCATTTATAAATCAAATAGAATTTAAACCCCAAATTGTAAATGTTTATGCTATAAAAATATGGATGGGATCTACACAAGAAGGATATCCTGCGGCATCCCAATTACAATTTATACTGCGAGTCGCAAATGAGGAGGATGGAAAATTTTATTGTTCCTATAGGTTTTTGGAAATCTTCTCTAACATTGACCAAAGAAGCATCATGTTCTGTGAACATAATTTCAAGTATCCCCATGATCCGGAAATAGTGCCTATCGCGGGATATAGGTCCTACGCCAAAGATCCTTCCATATTTCTGATGATGATACAAGCTTCCAATCAGGAACGAGAAGCTCTGAGAGAGATGATGATAGCAGACGGAATATCGATTCCATCGTCATTTTGTAAAGTTGATCAGGCTGCGCTCAAAAGGCTTATGTCCCTCAAACAATATTTCAATCGGCATTATTATTTTAGGTATATGATGTTTAAAAATATACGTTGGGAATTAACCCGAGATGTGAGAGATTACGAAGCATGGTTGAAAAATAAAAAATGGCTTAACTACGTTTATCGCAGGATGAAACAACATAGACCGTATTGTTTACATGATGGATCTTTTTATAACGAGCCTCGTCAAGATATAATTTATAGGGACCCCAACTATGAAATTAGATCTCATTTGGGGGTACCCAAATATTGTAATGACTGGCGGGATAGAGATTCTATTTTTCGGGTTTTCAGTGATGGTGATAAAAAGTGTGATGATATATGTTGTATTAGACTAGGAAACCTTGACCGAATTTATCATTTAAATTCGGCGAAGAGCGAATTAATTGCTCGAATAGTGGCGAAAGAATACGGATCATTTTATGTAGAAAAGGTAAAAGGCGTACTTTTCATAACCCGAAATCCCCATCTCTTTATGGACCTCATTCAAACGGGAGAAAAGGAAGAAATCTGTCGTTTTATTATAGAAGACGAAGGTTTATCATCATCATCATCATCATCACCACCACCATCACTATGTAAAAACACCTACAAGCCAAATAGTTTGCAGGCAATGTGCGTCAATCAATTTGTGAATTCCTTTTTGGATATTAATAGAATAGGATATTGGAACGTGGCCTGCTTACGTAGAGCAATATACACCAACCCTAATATTCCTCATTTTTTTAAATGCCAAATAATCAACGAAGTTCAACGGAATCTAATGATTAGATCTTGGGAAAGAGCAGTAGCAGATGAAACAACTACTGAATTTCCGGTAGAAATTAATAATGGAAACCAATATTATCATGTATATGGTAGTATAATATATGGTTGGTAGTATAACACTGTAATTCAATCAAAACAATTTTTCAAAGAAAAACACCTGGCCTATTTGACGAATCTGGCCTTACAATATACAACTTCCACATATGAATTTAATCAGTTCCTAGAGACATGTTGTAGCAGTGCAGCCAAAGGAGAAGAAGAAGAAGAAGAAGAAGAAGAAGAAGAAGAAGAAGAAGAAGAAGAAGAAGAAGAAGAAGAAGAAGAAGAAGAAGAAGAAGAAGAAGAAGAAGAAGAAGAAGAAGAAGAAGAAGAAGAAGAAGAAGAAGAAGAAGAAGAAGAAGAAGAAGAAGAAGAAGAAGAAGAAGAAGAAGAAGAAGAAGAAGAAGAAGAAGAAGAAGAAGAAGAAGAAGAAGAAGAAGAAGAAGAAGAAGAAGAAGAAGAAGAAGAAGAAGAAGAAGAAGAAGAAGAAGAAGAAGAAGAAGAAGAAGAAGAAGAAGAAGAAGAAGAAGAAGAAGAAGAAGAAGAAGAAGAAGAAGAAGAAGAAGAAGAAGAAGAAGAAGAAGAAGAAACACAATTAGATAATCCCAATCCTAAGGTATTAGTAGTCGAAGGGTATAAATAAGGGGAACTAATCATTATCAAAAGTACAAGTTTTCAGCAACTATCGTCGCTAATTAGAAATTAAATTTTGGCCAGAAGTATATAAGTAATAAAAATTTCGAATTTCACTTAACTATTCCATTCATTTACCAAAAACGTTCCTTAATAGGCGTTGGTGGTGATTGATTAAGAGAAAGTGGGGTTCTATGTGGCAACTACTTCATCTTGTAGTGTCAGTCTTGGGGATAAAACGAAGGTGGGGGGGGAGGGGGGTTTATGATGGTGATAGTAGTGACGGCAGAGGCACTGAAGTTGAGGCAGCAGCCACTTCAAATTTTTTTATCTTCGTCTGGAAACAAAAATAATGATAGTAGGGGTGACGGGATTCACTTAGTTTACGCAGATGTTCCAGTGGACCACCACTGTTAAATAGTAGATATATTATAAATATGCTAACCTTTAAATTCACTTTTTTTGGCTTAACTTCTTCGTCTCTCTCTCTCTCTTTTTACCTTATTTTTTTTTCACACGATTCATGCTATTATTGACCAATTGAAGAATATCATTGTATACTAATTTATATTATTAATATGTGTATATTAATTTTATTTAACAGTTCTAAAGTTATATGAATAGAAATATAAATTTAGTAACCACACTCCTACTAACATTCGGAATATTCAGTTGCACAAAGCTTTAAAAACCATGGTATCCATATTTCCCTTGAAATCTTGTACATCTTCGATTACATCATATTCCCAAATAATTAAATATATCATCAAATATGGTTCATATGGTATAGATATTATTTTAGAACCATTTATAAATCAAATACCATTAAAACCTCAAATTGTAAATGTTTATGCTATAAAAATATGGATGGGATCTACTCAAGAAGGATATCCTGCGGCATCCCAATTACAATTTATACTGCGAGTCGCAAATAAGGAGGATGGAAAATTTTATCATTCCTATAGGTTTTTGGAAATCTTCGCTAACATTGACCAAAGAAGCATCATGTTCTGTGAACATAATTTCAAGTATCCCCATGATCCGAATTACTTAATAGTGCCTATCGCGGGATATAGGTCCTACGCCAAAGATCCTTCCATATTTCTAATGATGATACAAGCTTCCAATCAGGAACGAGAAGCTCTGAGAGAGATGATGATAGCAGATGGAATATCGATTCCATCTTCATTTTGTAAAGTTGATCAGGCTGCGGTGAGAAGGCTTATGTCCCTCAAACAATATTTGAATCGGCATTATTATTTTAGGTATATGATGTTTAAAAATATACGTTGGGAATTAACCCGAGATGTGAGAGATTACGAAGCATGGTTGAAAAATAAAAAATGGCTTAACTACGTTTATCGCAGGATGAAACAACATAGACCCTATTGTTTACATGATGGATCTTTTTATAACGAGCCTCGTCAAGATATAATTTATAGGAACCCCAACTATGAAATTAGATCTCATTTGGGGGTACCCAAATATTGTAATGACTGGCGGAATAGAGATTCTATTTTTCGGGTTTTCAGTGATGGTGATAAAAAGTGTGATGATATATGTTGTATTAGGCTAGGAAACCTTGACCGAATTTATCATTTAAATTCGGCGAAGAGTGAATTAATTGCTCGAATAGTGGCGAAAGAATACGGATCATTTTATGTAGAAAAGGTAAAAGGCGTACTTTTCATAACCCGAAATCCCCATCTCTTTATGGACCTCATTCAAACGGGAGAAAAGGAAGAAATCTGTCGTTTTATTATAGAAGACGAAGGTTTATCATCATCATCATCATCATCATCATCACCACCACCTCCATGTAAAAACACCTACAAGCCAAATAGTTTGCAGGCAATGTGCGTCAATCAATTTGTGAATTCCTTTTTTTATATTAATAGAATGGGATATTGGTGGCCTGCTTACATAGAGCAATATACACCAACCCTAATATTCCTCATTTTTTTAAACGCCAAATAATCAACGAAGTTCAACGGAATCTAATGATTAGATCTTGGGAAAGAGCAGTAGCAGATGAAACAACTACTGAATTTCCGGTAGAAATTAATGAGGGATACGATAGATACAAGTTTTCAGCACCTATTTTCGCTAATTAGAAATTAAATTTTGACCAGAAGTATATAAGTAATAAAAATTTCGAATTTCACTTAACTATTCCATTCATTTACCAAAAACGAATACATAATGACATCATCAGTAAATGAAATGATCAACTTTATTTTATTCTTTAGAAAAAAAGTATGATAATACAAAACTTAGAAAGATTTTAGTAACCTTTTATTCAACTGATGAACTCATAGCAACCAAAAAAAAAGTGGCATCATGTAATAATGGTGATAAGTGGCCATATGGATTAGACGAATTTAATTATCCAGATAGGATGGATTACATGGATCAATACACAATGAACCACGAATTAGTTACAGATATTTTTATAGGTCTTAATTACCTGGAAACCAAAGGTAGATTACCGAAACCTTCAATAGATTTTGCTAAATATCCCAAATATGAATTAACCACCCTTATAACTGGTATTGAGTTGCTAACTAAATTATCGAGGCTTCAAGATAGTGTGGATCATTTACAAAATGTTGCCTTGCGACTAACGGAAGAAGTACGTAAAACTCTGAAATACAGAAAATGATAACTGAACTGGTTAAATCTATCATCGGCCAGAGTCCAGTCAGTCACCTAAGTTCCCTATCTAATGTAAAGAATGATATGTGAATTAATTGATTGGGCATTATTACATTATTAAGATTCATCAATAGTTTTTATTTATACTTTTAGCATTTGCTTCCAACTTTAGATTTATTTATTAGAATAATAATAAACATATATATTTTATAACATAATCAATTCAGTAAAATAAAAGTCCAATAGTTGGTTCTTCTGCCACTGCTCTTTCCCACGATCTAATCATTAGATTCCGTTGAACTTCGTTGATTAATTGGCGTTTTAAAAAAGAAGGAATATTACGAATGGTGTTGATTGCTGTACGTAAGCAGGCCACGGTCCAATTATTAATATCCAAAAAGGAATTCACAAATTGATTGACGCACATTGCCTGCAAACTATTTGGAGGTGGTGGTGATGATGATGATGATGATGATAAACCTTCGTCTTCTATAATAAAACGACAGATTTCTTCCTTTTCTCCCGTTTGAATGATGTCCATAAAGAGATGGGGATTTCGGGTTATGAAAAGTACGTGGTATACCATTTCTACATAAAATGATCCGTATTCTTTCACCACTATTCGAGCAATTAATTCGCTCTTCGCCGAATTTAAATGATAAATTCGGTCAAGATTTCGTAGCCTAATACAACATATATCATCACACTTTTCATCACCATCACTGAAAACCCGAAATGTATAATTTTTAGACCATTTATCACAATATTTGGGTAAAAAAAAAAAGAATTACATTGACGTTCATAGTTGGGGTCCCTATAAATTATATCTTCACGAGGGTCGTTACAACCAAATTTTTTATGTAAACAATAGGGTCTATGTTGTTTCATCCTGTCATCAATGCAGGTAAGCCATTTTGTATTTTTCAACCATGCTTCGTAAGCTCTCAAATCTCGGGTTAATTCCCAACGTATATTTTTAAACATCATGTGCCTGAAATAATAATGCCGATTCAAATATTGTTTGAGGGACATAAGCCTTTTGACCGCTGCCTGATCAACTTTGCTACATGGCGATGGAATCGATATTCCGTCTGCTATCATCATCTCTCTCAGAGCTTCTCGTTCCTGATTGGAAGCTTGTATCATCATCAGAAATATGGAAGGATCTTTGGCGTAGGACCTATATCCCGTGATAGGCAATTTTAAGTCATAATGACAGGGGTCCTGGAAATTCTGTCCACAGAACATGATGCTTCTTTGGTCAATGTTAGAGAAGAGTTCCACAAACATATAAGAACAATATCTTTCATGCTCCTTAACTATGACTCGCAGTATAAATTGTAATTGGGATGCTGCAGGATATCCTTCTTGAGTAGATCCCATCCATATTTTTATAGCATAAACATTTACAATTACAATATTGTATCTAAGAAATGGCTTTAATTTAATTATACATGGTTCTAAAGTAATATTTAAAAGATAAGAATTATCTTTGTCTAAATATTCTTCTATTTGGGAACTTGATGTAATCGAAGATGAAAAAGATTTAAAGGGAAACATTGATAAAATGTTTTTTTAAAAGCTTTGTGCAGCTGAATATTCAGAATGTTAGTAGGAGTGTGGCTACTAAATTTCTATTTCTATATATATAACTTTAGAACTGTTAAATAAAATGAATATATGTATTAATAATATAAATTAGTCAATAATAGCATGAATCATGTAAAAAAAAAAATAGGTAAATTTGGCTAAATATCCACAATATAAATTAACTACCCATATAACTGTTATTAAGGTGCTAACAAACATAGTCCATGTCATCTCGGGCTCTGTAGTGTGTTTGAAATAAAAGTTCAGTAGTTGTTTCATCTGCTACTGCTCTTTCCCATGATCTAATCATTAGATTCCGTTGAACTTCATTGATTATTTGGCGTTTTAAAAAATGAGGAATATTAGGGTTGGTGTTGATTGTTCTACGTAAGCAGGCCATGGTCCAATATCCCATTCTATTAATATCCAAAAAGGAATTCACAAATTGATTGACGCACATTGCCTGCAAACTATTTGGCTTGTAGGTGTTTTTACATGGAGGTGGTGGTGATGATGATGATGATGATGATGATAAACCTTCGTCTTCTATAATAAAACGACAGATTTCTTCCTTTTCCCCCGTTTGAATGAGGTCCAAAAAGAGATGGGGATTTCGGGTTATGAAAAGTACGCGGTTTACCCTTTCTACATAAAAGGATCCATAGTCTTTCGCCACTATTCGAGCAATTAATTCTCTCTTCGCAGAATTTAAATGATAAATTCTGTCAAGCTTTCCTATGTTAATACAACATATATCATCACACTTTTTATCACCATCACTGAAAACCCGAAATGTATAATTTTTAGGCCACATATCACAATATTCGGGTACCCTTAAATGAGATCTAATTTTATAGTTGGGGTCCCTATAAATTATATCTTCACGAGGGTCCTTACAACCAAATTTTTTATGTAAACAATAGGGTCTATGTTGTTTCATCCTGTCATCAATGCTTGTATTTTTCAACCATGCTTCGTAAGCTCTCAAATCTCTGGTTAATTCCCAACGTATATTTTTAAACATCATGTACCTAAAATAATAATGCCGATTCAAATATTTTTTGAGGGACATAAGCCTTTTCAGCGCACCCTGATCAACTTTGCTACATGGCGATGGAATCGATATTCCGTCTGCTATCATCATCTCTCTCAGAGCTTCTCGTTCCTGATTGGAAGCTTGTATCATCATCAGAAATATGGAAGGATCTTTGGCGTAGGACCTATATCCCGTGATAGACCATTTTAAGTAATTATCGTACTTAAAACTATGATCATAGAACATGATGCTTCTTTGGTCAATGTTAGAGAAGAGTTCCACAAACATATAAGAACAATATCTTTCATGCTCCTTAACTACGACTCGCAGTATAAATTGTAATTGGGATGCCGCAGGATATCTTTTTCGAGTAGATCCCATCCATATTTTTATAGCATAAACATTTACAATTACAATATGGTGTTTAAGAAATGGCTTTAATTTAATTATACATGGTTCTAAAGTAATATTTATAAGATAAGACTTTTCTTTGTCTAAATATTGTTCTATTTGGGAACTTGATGTAATCGAAGATGAAAAAGATTTAAAGGGAAACATTGATAAAATGGTTTTTTAAAAGCTTTGTGCAGCTGAATATTCCGAATGTTAGTAGGAGTGTGGCTACTAAATTTCTATTTCTATATATATAACTTTAGAACTGTTAAATAAAATTAATATACAAATATCCCCAATATAAATTAACTACCCATATAACTGTTATTAAGGTGCTAACTAAAAGATAGTGTGGATCATTTACAAAATGTTACCTTGCGATTAATGGAAGAAGTAGGTAACTCTGAAGTGCAGAAAATGCTAACTGAACTGGTTAAATCTACCATTGGCCAGAGTCCAGTCAGTCACTTAAGTTCCCTTTCTAATGGAAAGAAATATGTGAATTAATTGGTTGAGCATTATTACATTACTAAGATTCATCAATGGTTTTTATTTATACTTTTAGCATTTGCTCCCAACTTCAAGATTTATTTATTATAAGAATAATAAACAAGTATTTTATAACATAATCAATTCAGTAAAATAGTTTAAAATACTACACAGTGCTTTGTGTCTCTTACACAATCCCAATAAATATGTCACCACTGTTTTAGACACGTGAACGAGTTTCATTAAATAGCAGTGGTCGTCAGCGTCACTAAACCATACAAAATGTATGAATTGAGTTGCCCAATGCTCCTCAATGTGTGTATGTTACAAAAACCTAGATAATTTACTCCAACTCAAATCATCTTTTTCTTTACCACTTCTCGGTCAAAGAAGCATAATTCAAGTTTATAATAGGATCTTTTACTAAAGAAGCAGAAAATAATGTATATATATCCAACTCATCAAGACATCCCTGCTGGCTCAAGTACTCCAGTGTGACGGCTATTTTTTCATCTATCAATTTATCCAGTTTTTGTGATTTAGCCATAAATGCAGCCTTGCTCCGTTCAGCTATATTATCATCTAATGTCAAATCTTCCACGGCTCTCTTCCAGGAACTAACCATTAGACTCCATTTAAGTTCATCATCGATAAATTGATATTTAAAGGAATCCGGGATCTGGAGGGTGGAAACCATTTCTTCGCACAGAGTGGCCGCTGTCCAACCCCATTCTGTTGTTCTAACATCCAAAAAATAACTTGTAACTGCCCGAGTACATATAGCTCGTAAACGATTGTCATATTTGGGCGGAGATGATGATAAACCCTCGTCTCGAACGATAAAACTATAAATTTCATCCTTGTTCCCCGTTTGAATAATATCCACAAAGAGTTTGAGATCTCGGGTTAGAAAAAGAATACATTCAGATAGTACGTCAAATGGGGTGCTATAAGTTACTATGATCATTTCGAAATAAATTTCTCCATAATTTTTCACATACATGCGTGCAATTAGTTCACCATATGAATTCACACATGGTTCCATGTTTCTTCCATCACCATCATCATGCCACCAGTTACCAAATTGATTCACATGATACACTCTGTCAATGTGATTTAATAAATGATCAGTACCACAAAAAATTTCAGAGTATTCTTCCTCACAATCGCTAAATACCCGATATGTGGTAGTAGTGTCCTTATTCCAAAGTATGGTGTAACCAATTTTCCCACAGTCATACATATACACGAACCTTCTAAAAAAAAACTTAAAACTGGGTTTCATGTGCAACTTTGTTAGTTGAAACTCTCTGTCGTTGAACAAGCAATATTTTTCGTGTTGAATTCTCTTTTCATGAGCGTATTCAGACCATTCTTGGCCATATAACCATGCTTCGAAAGCAATAGCAACTCTGGTTAATTCCCACTGTATATTGTCGAACATCATATACCTAAAGTAATAATGTCGATTGAAATATCGTTTCAATCTCAAAAGCTTCTCTTTTGCAGTTTGACAAACTTTATTATATGAATAAGATGATGATGATGATGATGATAAAGGGATTCTTATTCCCTCGGCTCTCATCATCTCTTTCAGAGCTTCTCTTTCTTCGTTAGACGCTTGTATCATCGTCAGAAATACAAGCGGATCTTTAGCATAGGATCGATATCCATTTACATGAGTTTGGCATTTGAGTCTTTCATTTTGGCCATACAAAGAAGATTTATTTAAATTGAATTTACAGAACATTGTACGCCGTTCGTCGCGGTTAGCGATAAGTTCTAC
The DNA here is from genome assembly GCF_040958095.1 of Procambarus clarkii. Classification (NCBI taxonomy): domain Eukaryota; kingdom Metazoa; phylum Arthropoda; class Malacostraca; order Decapoda; family Cambaridae; genus Procambarus; species Procambarus clarkii. The sequence continues at coordinate 34,642 of NW_027189863.1, read as the reverse complement.
AAACAAATAATAATATTTTCCCGTTTTCCTGTCAGTTACCATAACTCGCATTATAAATTGCAATTGTGATGCCACGGGATACCCTTTTTTATTCGTTCCCATCCAAAATTTTATCGAATAAAGAGTTACTGGCGTTATTGATACACTGTATGTTTTATTCACACGATGTACCATTGGTGGTGGTACATTGCAATGTAATTCCAGAGTAATATCAAGTCTATCGGCATAATATAGATATATCATTCTTGTTAGTTCATCGTCGTATTTAATCGAAGATATAAAAGTTCTCCATGGTGTTCTTAATCTGGCTAGTTGTGCCATGGTTATGTCATCGTAGACGGACATTATTTCTTATAAATATAAATTATTATTTAATTTTTATATCAATGTTTATGCTCGAGATGTTTTTATTATTTTTGTATAGCTTCAAATACACAGTAATAAGTTCTTAACCACATTTAACATAAGGTAGGTCAATATTGTAGTACACATTGTAATAATGTAATTGTCGTTCAATGAAAAAATTTAAATCACAAACTCATTGCGTTCTTTGTCTTGTATACTACTATTACCTTGCTCTTGTCATTTTTTTTTGACATGCTGATGATGAAGATAAATGTTTTGTTGTGTAAAATTAAACAGTGACTTTAGTTTCCCTTTCCTTCGTTTGAATGAGAGAGGTATATGAAGAATATGTTTCAGAAAAATAAATATTCTTTCACCACCATTTAAACATTTAATTAATTTGTACGGCAATCATAAAATAAATTACACTTTGGAATACTCCCTCTCCTTTCAAAAAAGGGAATGAACTATTCATTATTGTTACGGCCCTCTCGGGACGCAACGGGGTTCTTGCTCTGATGTTGTTAGAGGAAGATATATGTATCCGTTCCCAAGCCAGTAGTGGCTATCAAGGGATGAGATCCGTGACGCAAGTAACTTAAAGGGAGTAGGGAAAGAAAGCTAAGAACTTAATATAATATAATGTTCACCATCACCATTTAAATATATAAAATAAAAGAGTACACAAGGGGGAGGGGTATTAACACTTTGCAAGGGGATCGTGCACAATCTAGTCTTCTGCTGAAGACTCTTGATCAAGAAGCTAGGTGCCGAGTCCGCGGTGCTTTCTTCGTGGCCTCAAGACGTGTCCTCTGAGAACGCCGAGCCTACCCTGGCCACAGGTCAGCCACAACACAGGTCCACTGGGGGCACCGTCGTGGAGGCCGTCAACCACACGTCCAGCAGGTATGCTGGCAGGTACTGAGCCACCAAGGCTGGTACGGCCACTCCACGAACGATAAAAGGGGTACGCCCTAGACAGGAGTCTCGTGTGATATCACCAATCACCCTCCTGTCCACAATACCCCAGTGGATTATCGTCTCCAACCGTCGGTCCCGGGTAAATCCTTTCCCTGCCACTCCACTGGCAGGCTTAACACACCACAGTGTTCTTCCGGGGGGACGACGTCACAACAGCTGCAGCAAACTTCACAGTATGGAGACTGGCTGCCTCGGGTAGACTGACTCCACCTTCAACACAGTGGTCCCAGGTCGGCTCTGTAAGCAGACACGTCATCAATAACAGGGACACTAAAACACCACACTTACAGCCTCAGACACAAACACCTGACGTATTCAGTCCATAGATGGCGCTGTCGTCGGAGCACCACCTCACCAGAGGTCAGGAGCGGCGGTGTTGAGCGCTGAACCAGACTGGAAACTGGTCCTCGAGGCCAGTACACGCTGTCCTCACTGGGTGTCGTCGTTCGTTTGGCGGGGGTTTCGGGAGCCGACTCACAGATGGCGTGGTTGTCACTGCTCCAGGCTCGGACGCTGGATCCGGGTTCGTAACACCTCCCCACCAAAAGGAATTTGGTTTGGGGTTCTATAAGGGAAGACAAACCAAATTAGTATGAGGATTTAGATGCGAGATAATGCATCAGCTACCACGTTGTCCACCCCTTTTATGTGTTCAATCTGGAGGGGGTATTGCTGCAGATGGAGACTCCATCTGGTGAGCCTGAGGTTCTTTTGCCTAAACTGAGCCAGGAACTTTAGAGGATTATGGTCGGTCCGTACTAATATAGGATGACCATTGCTCGTTAGATACACCTCAAAGTGCTGGACGGAATTAATCAAGGCCAACGTTTCCTTTTCTATGACCGAGTAATTCAGCTGGCTGGGGGTGAACTTCTTAGAATGATAGGCCACCGGATGTTCCACCCCCTTCTCGTCCGTCTGGGATAAAACGGAGCCCAGGCCATAGTCAGAGGCGTCGACCGTCAGGATGAATCTATCCTCAAAGCTCGGGGACCTGAGGATTGGAGCAGAGATCAGAATTGCTTTGAGACTCTCGAATGCCTTCTGGCAATTCTCATTCCATATTAACTTTACCCCTTTCTTCAACAGATTGGTCAGGGGGACGGCGATGGAGGAAAAATTAGGGACAAACTTACGATAAAACCCGGCCATACCGAGGAAACGCAAGATGTCCTTCCTGGTAGCTGGCGTAGGATACTGGACTATTGCCTCGATCTTGCTGACCTTCGGCGCAGTCCATCCTCCTCCAACCTTATGACCTAGGAAGACGACAGAGGTTCTGGCAAACTCAGATTTATGCAGGTTGACCACCAATCCTGACTGGAGCATGGCCTTGAAGAAATCCTCTATGTGACGCAGATGATCCTGCCAATCTACATCATATATTAATACATCATCGATGTAGACTAAGGTGTTTCCCACGTCACGCAACACAGTACCCATCAGTCTCTGGAAAGTGGAGGCTGCGTTTTTCATCCCGAATGGCATCACCTGACATTCAAACAGCCCATCGGGAGTCACAAATGCTGATATGGGTTTGGCTTTGTCCGTGAGGGGAACTTGCCAATAACCCTTGAACAGGTCAAATTTAGTCAGGTAACGAGCATTGCCTATGGCATCTAGACATTCCTCTACTCTGGGGAGAGGGTAAGTGTCTGCTACTGTGACCTTATTCACCTGGCGATAATCAATACAAAGACGGTATTTCTTACCAGGTTTGGGCACTAGTAGTATCGGGGATGACCATGGGCTCGAGCTCGGGGCTATCAGATGGTGTTTCAGCATGTAATCTACCTCCTCTTTCACCACCCGTTTCTTCAGTGGGTTGAGACGGTACGGGTGTTGCTTTATAGGTCGGACGCCTTCCTCCAGCTCGACATCATGCCTCAAGACCGATGTTAATCCTGGAACATCGGCGAAGATAGGCTTGTATTGCCGGATCATCTGCAGCAATGATGATTGATGTCCTTCGGTCACGTGTGTCAACTTTGCCTGCAAGTTTAACAGAATGTCTGAGTTAGTCAACACCTCCTCTTCCTCCTCAATGTCGTCATTAGTGGTCACTAAGGTTACGGGGAGTGTATCCCGCCCCTCGTATCTCTTGATCATATTAACATGAACCAGAGTTTCTTTCTTACGACGGTCTGGAGTACTCAGAAGGTAATTGTGGTTAGTAACCTTCTTTACAACCGGGTAGGGACCTACGAATCTGGCGCTCAAACTTCCAGTTATTGTAGGAGTACATACCAAAACCAGATCTCCTACTTGGAACTCCCTTTGCTTGGTCCTCCTATCATACCTGCTCTTGATAGTTCTTTGTGTACTTTCTAAGGTCCTTGTAGCCATCTCCCAGGCTGAGAACAGCCGTCCTTTATTTGTAGACAACCAGTCCACAATATCCTCGTTGGTTTCTGCGTCCAGCCACTGGTCTCGTGCCACCTCTAAGGGACCTCTTACTGAGTGACCAAAGATCATCTCGAATGGGGAGATTCCTAGGGATTCATTGGGCACTGATCTTACCGCAAATAGGAGGTAGGGCAGTTCTTCAACCCACTTACTCTGCCTGTCGTAGCAAAACTTCCGAAGCATGCCCTTCAACGTCTGGTGAAAACGTTCCAAAGCTCCCTGAGACTCGGGATGGTAGGCACTAGAGGTTACCTGTCGGATTCCCAGGTCGGCGATCTGTTGGCGAAACAAATGGGACATGAAATTAGATCCCTGGTCCGTCTGAATGGTCTTGGGAAGACCGTATCGTGAGATGAACCAGAGCAGTTGTTTCACCAAAACCCTAGCTGTGATGGTCTTAAGGGGGATCGCTTCTGGGTACCTACTAACCCGATCTAGTATTGTTAGCAAATACTGTACCCCTGAGGTAGCAGGTGGAAGAGGGCCTACTATTGTAACACAGGTTTGGGTTCCCCTCTCTTCTTCCTTCTTTCTTTGCCCTCTACCCGTATTCTTACTTATTATTCTCTACCAAGGGACTCCAAAACTTTTAACAAAGCCAACTCCACGCCACGTGGTCCTAAGACGATTGACCGACTTAGGATTCTACACCCAGTATGACGTGACCTAAGCTCTGAACAAAACCCTAGAGTCACCTCTGCTGCCACCACCAGACCAGTAATACAAGAGCAATGATCGAGGTCTGGATCGATCACGCTAATTAATCAACCTAGGGGCTTGATCCCCACTATAAACGATGACCTTGAGTGTGGAATAAATTACACGGTAATGATAATTCCGATTCGATGTTAGAATCGGCGCCCAATGCAACTCTGCCTCGTGTGGACCACGTGACCAGGACAAGTATACACATAAAACACATGGAAACAATAAAATGCAAATTAATAACAAATTTAATTTATTAAAAGAAAACTAAAACAAAATCTAAATATGTTCACTCCCTATCACTTTAACACTCCCTACTTGACCTGAGTGGCAAATGAGAAGACTATTTCTATAATTAACAATAGCAACTATACCTTGGGCGACCAGCTAGATGTTTTGGCTGGTCTTGGGGAGAGGTAAGATGTTTGACCTCTTATCCCAGCTGCTCCCGTTTCCACACTGATCTCTCTCTTGTCTGGTCTACCCCAGACAGAGCATTGTATCCTTCCGCCTAGTCAGTCAAAGTTCTACCAAGTTACTAGCAAGGTTTAAGTTATAACAATTAAACTCTGTTGTACTTAATTGATCCAGACTGGTTGAATTATTTTACTGAATTAAATTACAAACATCTAACGGCAGAGCTGTTCCCGATCCCCAAAATGGTTAATTGAACTTTGAGAAATACTAGACATGTCAACCCTGCTGACCTATGACCGCCGGTCACTCCGCCTTAAAAGTTAGATCTGATTCGTGACGTCCCTGATGGTGACTTAAACTCAATAATTAGAATACTCTTGATATTGTATCCAGTACTATTATACAATACAATTTTAATGCAAAATGAATAAAGGCTAATTTTCTCTAAATTACTGAATACTATAGGATGATTCATTATACGCAGCTATGAACAAAGCGTCGGTTATTTCCACCGCGAATCCCCCTGGGGGTCAGGTCACCATGCGGCTCAGCTTCCCATTCTCTTTTGTCGATAAACCACTCTGGATAATTCTTACAACAGCCTAGTTTGTTACAACCCCCCGCACAAGCACTTAGTAAACCTTGTTAATTTGTTAAAATTCACGAGGTTTAGTATCCAAACCCACAATTCAACTCATGCCACAAACAAAAGCTAACCTAACTAATAAAATTTGACAAATAATAGTCCAACATCATAATGAACATGTTCATATTTCATAAATTTCTCAGCTGTCAACTGACAGCAATCCTCCAATATCAGGAAACATACATCCTATCCTTACTGACATAGCTAAATAACATGTCCCTACTCTACCATCAAAAACTAGCTATTAAACTCTCTTGGCTCTTCACTAGCCAAGTCCATGTGTCCTCTAGAGCCGGCCACACCGTGCTCAAACAAACATTAAAGTTATATCATCAGACTGAACTTTCAGTCATCCGGGAGCGTACTACGGAACTATCAGTTCACATCCGTGTACTAACCACTCCCCATCAATGTCAACCTTGACATGTTAAGGAACACACCTAATGTTTATTACAGGTATCTAAAAATAAAAAGAAAATTCCTATACTATATCACAGGTTTCAGCTGACTGTACAGCCAAGTGTTCTCACTCACTAGAAGTGTCAATGTTTATATTGGTCCGCCTCTCCTGTGTTCAAACATTCTGAAAAAAAAAAATAGCACAACATAATTTTCCATAACCGTTTGTTCTGGGCTGAGACAATTACACAGGGGCTTCGATTTTGATTACTGACCAATTTATAGAGTAAAATTCATATTATACCAATTATTATTTTAAATCTGTTTTTCAACATTTATAAAGTATTGATTCTAACTCTGTTTTTCAACATTTAAACAAAAGTGTCCAGATGTTCTTTACACAGATGTTCAGAGCCAACTTTGTTGTTTGTATCAATTGTTCATATTGAGTAAACGAGAAAAAAAAATCGATGCTGCTGGATGCTGAATGTAGTCGCTGACGATGACGGTGTCGATCTTGCTTCTTCTCATGTGTAGACATCAATACCTGGTCCTCTTGTACTCCCATCCGGTACTCTTGAATGACGACAGAGTGTAGTAGAGCGGAGTGCCAAGTGACAGCTGTAGAATACTGTTACTTCGGCCATTAATCTTGCTCTCGACAGTCCACACGCCTTCATATCAATCACAGTTCACACGGTAGTCTTGATGTTAAACTTGTCGCAGATGACCACAGCAGAGCAGGACTGGATGTACCAACGGTGTCTCTTAGCAGGAGTGGTGTCAGAAGGTCGTAGAGGCGGGTTGCTTGTTTGCAGAACAGGTGAATCTCGTCTTCCATCATTGCTCACGTCATCTCAGGCGTTTCTTGATGTCACCAGGTTACTAGGCCGTAAACACCAACTGTGTATACCCTCGTACCGCCGACTTTAGGCCAAAGGGGACAATTTTGCGACCTTCTATTGGCGAGTCCCGGTACTCTATAGGGAAACCGTGCCTTCCACCTGTGACCGCCTTAGTTCTGCTTTCTTGTTACTTCAGATGACGTAATCATTAATCTTCCGGCGAAATTCTTGAGTACTGCTACGTGCTTTCCATTTCTTGACCTCTCCTCCAACACTGCTGGAATGGCTGCAGTCTTGATGACGCAGCAGGTGGGTAGTGGTGATCTCGAGACAGCTACCCCGGCGTTGTATGGCACCTCCGGTGACTGCTATAATGTGGACAGCTCGCTGGCCCTGACAACCTCGTTAGTGACGTGAGGCGTCGGCCGGGTGACTCTTGGACAGTCACTCATCCCCAAAGTAACTGATGTATGGGTTACTGGGTCTGGTGGGGGGAGGGCTTTGTGTAACGTGCCTCCCCCCTCGGTCTTTACAGACAAGGGTTCACGTGTGGCTGGAACAACTGGGTCGGTGTACCAATCAGACCTGGGAACAGACCGACACAACACAGCGGAAGCATAGATATACTCTGGGTTTGGTGGAGGTGGAACCCCAGAGCACGGTAAAAGTTGCTACCTGAGTCAAGTATAGACATAGTACATCTCATTGCCTTTACAGGAAAATCTAATGAATACTAAATTATACTAACCAAGGAAGTTACTTTACTGTATAGCGCGAGATCTCGTCACCATGGGGTGGCGAGACTGCACCTGACTACTGATGAGCGATGACAGAGGGTCATCCTCATCTGACTCGTCGGTGAAGCCATGAGTCAGCACTGCTGAGTCAGGAACTAGACCCGCTGAAGGCAGTTCTAATTCCTCTCTAGCATGATATTGTTTCAATTTATTTACATGAATTGTCCTTTCCACCTGGTCCTCGAACACTCCTTTTATAACAAGATTAACCGGCCCCGCCCTTTTAATTACTCTATAGGGTCCTCGCCACCTCGGAGCTAGTTTCCTGCTCTGATTGGCAGGCGCAGCCTCATTCACTCTCAATACGAGGCTTCCTTCCTTCAACTCAAGAGGGCGCACTTTCTTGTCATAAAAATGAGCATACCGAGTCCGTGCCTTCTTGGACGCTTCAGCTGCAATATTCCATGCATTTCTCATTTTACCAAGGACCTCTGAAGGATAGTCCTCCCCGTATGCAACATTATGTCTGTTAAGCAGACCTGAGGGGAAATTGCATGAATTACCAGTAAACAAATGAAGTGGTTGGGTGTTAATTGATTGGTGGATGGCAGTATTCAAGGCGAACTGAACATAGGGTAGGTGTTCATCCCAGGTGTTTGCATCATGTTCAGCAAGGATTGCAAGCATATCCTTGACTGAACGATTAGTCCGTTCCGTCATTCCGTTTGCTTGTGGGTGGTAGGCCGTTGTAAAAGCCGAAGTTGTCTCTAAAATCTTACAAACTTCTCTAAATATATTCCCATTGAATTCTTGACCCCGGTCAGAGACTAAAACTTTAGGAGGTCCGAATACAGTAACGAACCTACGCAAGAACGCATCTGCAACCGTACGAGAATCCTTCTGAGGTAATGCAACTAGTGTAGTGTATCTAGACAGATGGTCAACTAGCACCAACACGTATCTGTTACCTGAATGACTGTGGTGTAAATCAATCAGATCGGCCCCCACACGATCTAACGGTTCACGAATTTCAGGAAATTCCTGAAGTGGGGCTTGTACCTTAAGGGTACCTTTCCTCCTCTGGCAACGAGGGCACGACTTCACGAAATTGATTACCTCAGAAAGTAATCCTGGAAAATAAAATAGAGACTTTGCTTTTAAGTGCGTTTTAAAGATCCCCGGATGCCCTGCAATTTTTGAAGCATGCGCAAGCTTTAACGCTGATGACCGCAACGCGTCCGGAATAACTAGCTGAAATACTGCCCTATCATTCTGGCTATTAACATAATACAGGACGCCCTGTTTCATTTCAAAATCATGAATAGGTAAATTCTTTTTCTTTTTCGGGTATTTTCCTCCCTCTAAATACTCAATAATTTCTTTCCATCTAGGCTCGCTCATCTGGTATTCTCTCATTTTATCTGATGGAATGGTTTCAATATTTTCATTAATCTGCATTGCCGCTATATTTCTACTTAGCGTATCTGGCACAACATGTGCTGGACCAGGCTTGTACAAGATCTGGAATGAGTGGGCCGAAAGTTCGTGAGACCAGCGTGACATTCGTGGGCATTTCGTTCGCTTTTTAAATATATGTGTTAACGCTCGATGGTCTGTGTAGATTACAAAATGCCGCTGAAATAGGTAAGGCTCGAAATACCTAACTGATTCTACTACTGCCAGTGCCTCCCGATCCGTAGCTGAATAGCGAACTTCAGGTCCTTTGACCTTCCTACTGAAATAGGCTACTGGATGGGGTAAATTATCTGCGTCTCGCTGAATTAAGCACCCGCCAATAGCAATACCGCTGGCGTCAGTGTGCACTTCCCACTCTTTCTCAAAATCAGGAATAGCCAATACCGGTGTCGTGATTAGTTGGTCTTTCAGTTTGCGATAGGCCTCGTCATGTTCAGATTTCCACACAAACTTCGCATTTTTCTTTGTCAGATCAGTCAGGGGTGTTGAAAGGCCAGCGAAACCTTCAATATGACGACGAAAATATCCGGCCGCCCCCAAAAACCTACGCACGTCCTTTGCTGTCCTTGGAGTAGGCATGTCAGCAATGGCGCGGCAAGAATCTGGGTCAGGTCGGATACCGTCTGGGCACACCTGGAACCCCAGAAATTTGAATTTCTGAGCCGCCAGGGTGCACTTCTGAACATTCAGCCTGAAACCTGCCTGATCTAACAACTTCAAAGTCTCAGTCAAGTCCTGTAGGTGTTCCTCAAACGTCCTGGAATATATCACATCATCCAGGTACGCTAAAGAATGCCTACCCAGTACCGGACTAAGGATAAAGTTGATGGCCCTCTGAAACGACGAAGGCGCTGTCTTCAAACCAAACGGCATCCTACGGAATTGATAAGTGTGCCTACCATCCGAGAATGCTGTTTTTTCCCTATCCTGTTCTGCCACCGGAATCGCCCAATACGCCGATTTTGCGTCAAGAGTTGAGAAATACTTAGCAGCACCAAATTGATCTATTATCTCCTGTATTCGGGGCAACGGATACACATCACCCTTAGTTAGTTCGTTCACCTTCCGGTAGTCAACACAGAAACGATAACTACCGTCCGGTTTCCGAACTAGCACAACAGGAGAGAGCCATGGTGACGTACTAGGCTCTATTACGCCCTGTCTCAACATTTTCTGGCACTCCTCCCTGATAATGTTCTTTGCCTGTTCCGGCAACCTCCACTGTCTTGTGTACACAGGCAAATGGTCACCAGTTGGAATGGTGTGCTCGATCTTATCAAGGAGACCAATCTGGTCATCCTCTGTCGCAAACAATTTCGGGAATTTTCGTAAAACTCCTCTCAGTGCCTTCCTATCCGCCTGTGCAACATGTTGCAAATCAAGTGCTGAAATTAATTTTTCCACTTCCTCTACATTCTGTGCAACATTTCTCGTTTCGTATTGTACTTTGGATGGTGTTTTAGTGTTCAACATATTCAGTGCACTACATTGTGCAGTGACGGCTGGCGTCTCAGCTGACTCATGGTGAAAGATTTCTGTGTCCTCCACCATGGTTCCCTGAGATACCCTATCACCTGCCCTGAAGCGAAAAGTCTTATGTGAAAGATTGACAACTGGAATGAGTGCACCTTTATCGAGCACTACAACTAAGTGATGAGGAATTAATAAACTATCACATCTCCCAGCCACCTGAAGGGTGGTACCTGGTTGTATGTGACGTCCCACGGCTACTTTAATAAATTTAACAGAATGTGGTGGGCAACTCTGTTTGGTCAATGCATGCAATGCGCATGACCTCTTAACTGTGTCTGGAAGAGACTTAAAAATCAATTTTGGATAGTGCGCATTATATTTCAGCTTCCTCTTAATTGAAGCTACAACTGGGGGATGGTCGATCATCTCCACTGGGTAGGAAGTCTGTCCCAACTGCAACCTGCAGTTCCTAGCCCCTTTTTGAGCAGACAAGGAATAATTAAATCGCGACAGAAAATCAGTTCCCATTAAGATGTGACCAGGAAAATCAAGGTTCTCTACGATCGTACATGTGTGAGGCTGCAATGCCCCATCAATCTCAAAATTAACTGTACCTTGACCTACGATCTCAATCTTCTCCCCATTGACCGCTGTTAATGTCTTTGCGCAACGTTGAAGACGTGCATACTTAAAATTGCTGAAGGCTGACTTTTTAATTACCGTTGCCTGGCTTCCTGTATCAACAAAAGCTGTCAATCTCACACCTTCCACTTTCACCTCAAAAGTAGGCCTACCATCACTAGGAGCCTGCTTTCATGCTTTCGTAGGAGTGACTTCGCAATCCCTCTGTATATGCCCGCGCTTCCAGCAGGAGTAACACCTCCGCGGATCTCTGTTGGTACCCCGCGCAGGGTGGCTCGAACTTGCAGCTGAGGGCTGCTTCCCGCCTGATGAACCCGCGTCACAGTTCCTCGGCTTGGCTCCCTCGCCTTTACTTAACGCCTCTACGTATGGCGACAACTGAGTGCCCGGCGTCTCCGTGCGCATCTGCCTGTCTAAGGCTGTGGCGGCCTGGGGTTGGGGTTGAGGTATGGTGTGGGTGGCCTGGGGTTGGGGTGTGGATGGAGGTCGGGGTTGAGGTATGGTGTGGGTGGCCTCGGGTTGGGGTGTGGATTGAGGTTGGGGTTGAGGTATGGTGTGGGTGACCTCGGGTTGGGGTGTGGATTGAGGTTGGGGTTGAGGCTGAGGTATGGTGTGGGTGGCCTCGGGTTGGGGTGTGGATTGAGGTTGGGGTTGAGGCTGAGGTATGGTGTGGGTGGCCTCGGGTTGGGGTGTGGATTGAGGTTTGGGTGGGTATGGGGTGGCCTGGGGTTGGAATGGGTATGGGGTGGCCTGGGGTTGGAATGGGTATGGGTATGGGGTGGCCTGGGGTTGGAATGGGTATGGAGTGGCCTGGGGTTGGGGGAAGGGTTGGTATGGGAACTGAGGATGGGGTTGGTATGGGAACTGAGGATGGGGTTGGTATGGGAATTGAGGATGGGGTTGGTATGGGAATTGAGGATGGGGTAGGTATGGGAGGTGGGGTTGGGGTTGTTGTAGTGACGGATGAGGTGTACTTAGGTGTTGTGGGTGTTGTGGTATTGGTGTTGTGTTGGGTAGTTCCTGCTGTTGGTGTGGTTGTTCATGTTCCCGTTGAACGGGTTGCTGTTCTCTACCGAGCGAAGTGGGACGTCCTGCCATACTAACTGAGGCCCCCTGTCTACCCTGCTGGCATGGCGTCGATGTTATTTGTGGGGGAACCCAAGACGGCTCTCCCCACTCATGGGACGACTCCTCGCAAGACTCCCCACTCATGTCAATAATAGTATCTCTCCAGGGATGGAAAGATACCCTCGACTGCCCAGTCCCATGCAGAACCCGTGAACTCGTCGCTTCAGTCCCACTGGCCCCACCTGTGGTGCCAGTTGAGCTACCTGAGCGGTCCCCAGTGGTGTCGGAAGAGGTTCTATCCTCTACACTCCCATTCCCACTGGTCCCTACTGACTGGCCATTATCTGGGTTAAACATTTTCTGTGATTCCTGGTATGCCACGTCTCTTCTAAACTACCCTTTAGTACACCCTCGACCCGGACTCACTACAACCGTGATCTTACACAAAAAAAAAAAATCACAACTCTATTCCAAGAAACAACTACTAAATCCCCAAAATAGCAAATTAATAACAAATTTAATTTATTAAAAGAAAACTAAAACAAAATCTAAATATGTTCACTCCCTATCACTTTAACACTCCCTACTTGACCTGAGTGGCAAATGAGAAGACTATTTCTATAATTAACAATAGCAACTATACCTTGGGCGACCAGCTAGATGTTTTGGCTGGTCTTGGGGAGAGGTAAGATGTTTGACCTCTTATCCCAGCTGCTCCCGTTTCCACACTGATCTCTCTCTTGTCTGGTCTACCCCAGACAGAGCATTGTATCCTTCCGCCTAGTCAGTCAAAGTTCTACCAAGTTACTAGCAAGGTTTAAGTTATAACAATTAAACTCTGTTGTACTTAATTGATCCAGACTGGTTGAATTATTTTACTGAATTAAATTACAAACATCTAACGGCAGAGCTGTTCCCGATCCCCAAAATGGTTAATTGAACTTTGAGAAATACTAGACATGTCAACCCTGCTGACCTATGACCGCCGGTCACTCCGCCTTAAAAGTTAGATCTGATTCGTGACGTCCCTGATGGTGACTTAAACTCAATAATTAGAATACTCTTGATATTGTATCCAGTACTATTATACAATACAATTTTAATGCAAAATGAATAAAGGCTAATTTTCTCTAAATTACTGAATACTATAGGATGATTCATTATACGCAGCTATGAACAAAGCGTCGGTTATTTCCACCGCGAATCCCCCTGGGGGTCAGGTCACCATGCGGCTCAGCTTCCCATTCTCTTTTGTCGATAAACCACTCTGGATAATTCTTACAACAGCCTAGTTTGTTACACTATATCCAAGATGAGGTGTTCGAAGGGCTCACCTATTGATGGAATGGGGTATAAAGGGGCTTTGGGGACAGGCTGGTTTGCTTTCCCGGCCACCTGGCAGGCGTGGCAGGTCTTGCAGAAACGACGTACGTCCTCCTTCATATGCGGCCAGTAGAAGCCCTTGGCTAGGCGTTGGAAAGTCTTGGAGATCCCACCATGTCCAGCAAATCTATTAGCATGGGCTGTTTCTAACAACTTAGATCTGAACACGGCTGGGACGACTATCTGATCACCTACCGCACTTGACTGGGGGTATTTCGGAGGATGCCGGCGACACAGTACACCACTTGACCACACATATAGATCCCCTCCTTTCGCAGGAGAGTCTACGGTGTCGGCCAACTTCCGTACCTGAGGGTCCTTCTTCTGTTCCTCTATCAGATGGGCTCGAGTCCAGCGTTCAGGAACCGGCATCTGGACGGGCGGGACTGGTGTCTGGCTACTTGTAACCTGTCGGATAGGAGGAGAGTCAAACAAAGTGTTTAGATCTAGTGGTGCATGGAGGTGTGCCTGAGACCTGGTTTGCACTGCTGCGACGGGACTGGTCTCTTCACGTCCTGGATTATCCACTACCAGGGGACAGTTGGGTAATAATCCTAGGGCTAAGTCATTGGCTAATATTACGTCAATCCCCTCTATGGGAAGACTATCCACCACGGCCAACCGACACTCACCTTTGAAGTGCTGAGAGTCTAGATGCACTTGTACCAATGGGGCAACGTACAAGGTGGAAGGGAATCCACCCAGGATTACCTTCGGCATCCCATCAGCCGATATACCTTCGGGTAATGATGTTGCCAGAATCAGAGACTGGGCCGCTCCACTGTCTCTAAGTATTACCACAGCCGTACTTGAAAGGCCACTGGCTACATATCCTTGGGAGGTATATGGGGCGAACAATCCTTTCCTCTTCTCTAGGGTGGATGTCGGTGGTACTATACTGTTCATCAGCATGACTTCCCTACGGGGATTAGTACCTGTACTGCTACGACACCTTGCAGCAATATGTCCTCTCCTACCGCAGGTCCAACACAATACGTCCCTTTTTGGACTAATTCTCCGAGGACTATCTGAGGTTGTCTTGGCGACACTTCGAGGGGCGGTTTTATCCTCCGGTTTATGTTTGGCTGGATATCTTGAATAGGTCTTAGGGACGTACCTAGCAGATGGCCTATGAGTCAGGATATACTCTTCAGCCATGGTGGCTGCCGCACTCAAGGTCTCTACCTGCTGTTCCTCTAGGTACGTCTTCAGGTCTCCAGACAAACAATCCTTGAAGTCCTCGAGCAGAATCAGCTGCTCGAGGTCTTCCCTGGTCTCCACCTTCCGAGAGGCACACCATTCTTGAAAAAGTCGCTCCTTGATGGTGGCGAATTCGGTGAAAGTGTGCTCTGAGGTCTTCTTCAGGTTTCTGAACTTTTGCCTATATGCCTCAGGTACCAATTGGTACGCCATGAGCACCACTTTCTTCACCATATCGTAATCGCCGGAGTCGTCAAGGGATAGCGTAGAGTAGGCAATCTGGGCCTTCCCAGTCAAAACTGACTGTATCATGATGGCCCAATTCTCTCTTGGCCACTCCAAAGAGGCAGCGACTTTCTCGAAGGCTGCGAAGAACTTCGAAACTTCTCTCTCGTCTCTCTTCTCTTTCTCGTTCTTCTCTCTCTCTTTCTCGTTCTTCTCTTCTTTCTTCTCTTTCTAATTCTAAACGCCTCATCGCCAATTCTTTTTCTTTCATCTCCATTTCTTTATTTTTCATCTCCACTTCTTTATCTTTTAATTCTCGTTCTACTTCTAACTTCTTCCACTCTATCTCGCGATTGATCTCTAGGGCACGCATTTTGACTGTTAGGAAGCTGATATTAAGCTCACCTGCATCACTGTCAATGTCACTGCCCTTATCTTCCTTTTCTGTGGAAGCTATTTCCTCACCTTCCCTTGTACTAGGAGTCTCGCCTTCCTGTTTCTCTTCTGCCTTCAGGTGCCGGTGAACCTTGGACAAGATCTCCACACGGGAATCACTGGCACGGATCTTGATCTCCAGGTAGGCGCTCACTAGTACAAGTTCCGGTTTGCTCAGATACTTTAATCTGGCAAGACAGTCCACTCTGTTCAGAAAAGCCTGAACATCGTCCAGATCATCGATGGTAGCTTTTTCTGCCATTGTCACAGATGGAATACTTAACGAGCACTTAACACACCTTTTACACGTTAGCACTTAACGCACCGAGCACTGTTCTGCGCCAATATTGCACTTTATCGCACCAAACACTGCACTTGCCAATATTGCACGTAATCACTTCGGGCACCGCACTACCCAATATTGCACTGAATCCAAGCGAATACTTCGCTCTACAATATTGCACTGAATCACTGAGCACCGCACTAGTCAATATTGCACTTAATCGCTTAATCACAGCGAGCACCGCACTGCACAATATCGCACTTAAGTCACTCTTTAGCACCGCACAGGACGTATAACGTCACAATCGTCACACAGGGGGAATTATTTACAGGGATTACGCCACTTCACCACCCCTGTCAAACATACTTAACAAGGGGACGGATCCCGCTGGGGATGCCAATTATGTTACGGCCCTCTCGGGACGCAACGGGGTTCTTGCTCTGATGTTGTTAGAGGAAGATATATGTATCCGTTCCCAAGCCAGTAGTGGCTATCAAGGGATGAGATCCGTGACGCAAGTAACTTAAAGGGAGTAGGGAAAGAAAGCTAAGAACTTAATATAATATAATGTTCACCATCACCATTTAAATATATAAAATAAAAGAGTACACAAGGGGGAGGGGTATTAACACTTTGCAAGGGGATCGTGCACAATCTAGTCTTCTGCTGAAGACTCTTGATCAAGAAGCTAGGTGCCGAGTCCGCGGTGCTTTCTTCGTGGCCTCAAGACGTGTCCTCTGAGAACGCCGAGCCTACCCTGGCCACAGGTCAGCCACAACACAGGTCCACTGGGGGCACCGTCGTGGAGGCCGTCAACCACACGTCCAGCAGGTATGCTGGCAGGTACTGAGCCACCAAGGCTGGTACGGCCACTCCACGAACGATAAAAGGGGTACGCCCTAGACAGGAGTCTCGTGTGATATCACCAATCACCCTCCTGTCCACAATACCCCAGTGGATTATCGTCTCCAACCGTCGGTCCCGGGTAAATCCTTTCCCTGCCACTCCACTGGCAGGCTTAACACACCACAGTGTTCTTCCGGGGGGACGACGTCACAACAGCTGCAGCAAACTTCACAGTATGGAGACTGGCTGCCTCGGGTAGACTGACTCCACCTTCAACACAGTGGTCCCAGGTCGGCTCTGTAAGCAGACACGTCATCAATAACAGGGACACTAAAACACCACACTTACAGCCTCAGACACAAACACCTGACGTATCCAGTCCATAGATGGCGCTGTCGTCGGAGCACCACCTCACCAGAGGTCAGGAGCGGCGGTGTTGAGCGCTGAACCAGACTGGAAACTGGTCCTCGAGGCCAGTACACGCTGTCCTCACTAGGTGCCGTCGTTCGTTTGGCGGGGGTTTCGGGAGCCGACTCACAGATGGCGTGGTTGTCACTGCTCCAGGCTCGGACGCTGGATCCGGGTTCGTAACAATTATTCATTAATTATATATTATGTAATATTTTCATCTTCTTAAGGTTGGTGGAGTTGGAGGTAGGACTTGAGATCGGGTTGGTGTTGCTGGGATTAGGGTTGTTGCTGGAATTATTAGGGTTGTCACTTGAATTATTAGGGTTGTTGCTAGAATTAGGGTTAGGGGGGTTGCTGGGGTTAGGGGTGTTGTTGGGGTTAGGGTCGTTGCTGGGGTTAGGGTCGTTGCTGGGGTTAGGGTCGTTGCTGGGGTTAGGGTTGTTGATGGGGTTAGGGTTAGGGTTGTTGCTGGGGTTAGGGTTAGGGTTGTTGCTGAGGTTAGGGTTAGGGTTAGGGGTGTTGCTGGGGTTAGGGTTAGGGTTGTTGATGGGGTTAGGGTTAGGGTTGTTGCTGGGGTTAGGGTTAGGGTTGTTGCTGAGGTTAGGGTTAGGGTTAGGGGTGTTGCTGGGGTTAGGGTTAGGGTTGTTGCTGGTGTTAGGGTTAGGGGTGTTGCTGGGGTTAGGGTTAGGGGTGTTGCTGGGGTTAGGGTTAGGGGTGTTGCTGGGGTTAGGGTTAGGGGTGTTGCTGGGGTTAGGGTCGTTGCTGGGGGTAATAGTTTCTATACTAACTATAGTCATTATATATTTTTATATATGTATAAATAAAAGTAAACAATTAATATTATTATTATGATAAATAACAAAAGTATAATAGTATTATGGTAATTAAATATATTTGTGGGATGTATAACGGTGTAATGTCTAAGAGAATGTTCTTGAAGTTCCAATGATATTAACCTCAAAATCGACCCAGTTTCACATACATGAATAAATTTTTTATTAAAATTTGGGTCAATGGGATGTATTTTTGAATTAGGATATAAGTAGGTTTTAGCTAAATTATAATTATGTGGATTACATAGAGCTTTACATCCTTTATTTATTTATTTATTTTATTTATTTATGCATATACAAGAATGTACATAAGGAATGTGAGGATACAAATATGGTAATTACAGTCTTGTAAAGCCACTAGCACGCGCAGCGTTTCGGGCAGGTCCTTAATCTAAGAAAATTTTAAGGAGGTAAATACTTGCAAAATTTATAGACAAAAAATGATAACAGATTACATGGAATGAAAAAAAAAAGATGAGAGAAAATTATAGGTACAGTATATTAAAGCACATAGGTAGCTATGATTGATCGCAATGACAGCTTAAAATGGTAGTTGACAACAAATTGGTAGGCACAATACAGCAGAAACAATATAAGATTGATTGCAATGACAGCTTGAATGGTAGTTGACAAAAATTGGTAGTCACAATACAGCATATGGCTAGCACATAAAAGAAGACAGCAATGAACACAATGATAAGGTTGTTTGATATTACATAAAAATTAGGAGATTGGGTAACACTAGGTACAGAGCAAATTTAAAGCTCAGTGTAGGAAACTAAATAGATGAAGTTAGGTACTTTTTGGTTTTGCTTTTAAATAAGGCAAAAGTTTTACAGTTTTTCAATTCACTAGGGAGTGAGTTCCATAGACTAGGTCCCTTAATTTGCATAGAGTGTTTACACAGATTAAGTTTGACCCTGGGGATATCAAAGAGATATTTATTTCTGGTGTGGTGATAATGGGTCCTATTACATCTGTCCAGGGAGAGTTTCAGAGCATGGTTTGCATTTAAGAACAGGGTTTTGTAAATGTAGTTGACACAAGAGAATGTGTGGAGGGAGTTAATATTTAGCAAGTTTAGGGATTTAAACAAGGGAGCTGAGTGTTGCTCAGCTCAGCTCAAAGAGTAAACTCTTTATTAAAAACTGCTTTCTCAAAAGATGAAGTTTGCAATAAACTTTCAATATCCATTGAATTACTACAGTTCCAATATAACTGCTCATCTAGAATGGTAGCTAAAGGATGGGAAGCATCTTCTATAATATTTTTTTTTTCATTGTGTACTAAACTTTCATTACAAAATCTTCGTTTATATTTGTGTCTTATGAGAAAAATTCGATCTCCAAAATTTACAAGACTATATCGAAAACATCCAGTATTAATTTTATTATGTAAACGCATAAATTCTATAAAACTCTCACTTGTTTCTAATTTTGAAATTTGTTTTAGAATGGAACAGTATGGATAAATTTTAAACCACTCTTTAAATCTTGTCCAAATTATAATTGCCTGGATATTATTATATATATTATCATCATTAAATATTGTACATAGAGATTTTTCATCATATATTTCACAATCATTAAGACACGTAAGCAACATATTTACATCTTGTAAATAATTACAATAAATATAATATGGATATTTAGTCTGAATATGTATCCGGAACATTTCTCGTACTTTTGTTCCATATATAAATGTTAATTTTCTTAAAAAATAAAGGTCACCACAAAGAAGTGCTTCTATATTTGCTTTGAAATTTTGAATATTAGTTTTGTTAGAAAATGCTAAGAGATTTGGATCAATGATTTTTTTAATATTTTCATCTCCTTTAATAATAATATCATTAAAATCATCTAAAATCTTCTTTATAATAGCTGTATCATTTATATCTTGAATTTGTCCATATAATTTACCTATAGGAAGCAATAATAATTGATCTAAGGTATTAATAATTTTAGTTGATTCCTGTTTATTCATTTTTTATTTGAAATTACATTACTTTAAGTTTTACAATATACAATTTTTTCAGTAATATATACCATATCTTTTTCAAGAACTGATTTTGAATAGTTACGAAGAAATGGAATAAAATCAAAGAACTGGGCAGCATTTTCTTCGTTAACCAATTTTTCAAAATTCGAAGGTGTAGTAACATCACTGAAACCTAGTATTTGATGTTTTCTGTATGGAGACTGACTTATTAGTTGACGCATTTGTGAAACTGTCAGAAATACTTGACCAACAAATATACGATGGAGCTGTAAATCTTCAGACCTAATCCACATTGTATAATCCAAATTTGGAGTTAACATGTTACCTAGGGCAAAACTTCCCGATATATGGCTAATATCACCTAATTTTGTTTGAAATTCTTGATAATATCTGTTAACACCTGTATCACCCATGAGGTAATGTCCTAATACATACTGAGGCGAGCAAGATAAAAAATGTTTATCAAATTTTTCAATAATAGCTACATTACTTCCTAATTTAGATTTGTATTCTTTTACATATGTGATAAACTTATATAACTTTGAATCATAAACTAACGGAAATTCTTCCAAATCCCTATTTTTTTTATTTCCAATATTTTGGGGATTGTATAAATGTAACAAATGGGTATTGACATTTTGATGTTTCTGTGCCTCATGTAATTTTAAAATATCACACTTTGATAAACTGATCATTGTCTTATTTGATCTTATTATTTTTATATTTGAAATATGAAAGTGTTACCACCTCCTCCAGCCTTTGGGTCATCTAATCTCACCACCTCACAGTCGATATTAGGGAATCCAAAGAAGTTTTTAAAAATTACAAAACATGATGAAAATATAACTAAAATATTTGAAAAACTTTTCCAAGATAATGAATTGAAAATAAAGGAGGGTATTGAACATTTATCTACAACTATGATTCAAACTTCGTTGGAACACGTCCGTATTATTAGTCCACCTAGTACAGTGCAATGGGATATAGAGAGTGTGAGATGTGCTATGAATAAAAACAATTGTCCTACACATGAGAGAGAGAATGGAGAAAAAAAAGAGGGATTACAGTTAACTCCACGAGAAGCTCAAATGGTATTATCAGATATATCATCATGTAATGCTAATGATAATGATAATATATTTTATCAATTATTTTTAAAAAGTCTTACCTCTCCAGATTTACCATCGCGAAGAATAGTCACTAGACTAAATATTTAATTATACAAAAAATGTGTATGTATTATGATATTTTATTTTTCGTTATTCTTACTATTCTTAGTATTATTATTTGGTTTTATTTATTTATATATTTTTCACCAAATCAGATTGAAGTAAGTAAAAATCTGATACTAAACAATAAAAGAAAGACAATAGAAAAAGAATCTTTACCACTCATACCATACTCTATGGCTGTATATAAACATAATAATAAAAATACTAAAAATGAACGTGAAAATGTTTTTGTTCATATTATGCCTCAAAATTATCATTTTTTCGTAGAACAAGGCCAACTCATCTACCATCCTACTTCCCCCCCAAAGAATAATATATGTTGTACATTATCAGAATTTCCTGAAATAGCATATGTTTTTTCTGTGGAAGAGTCAACTACTTCTTTAAATATTCCCCAAAAAACCAAAATGTGTCGCCGACCTCTTGAGTATTTAAAAAGTAACATATATACACTAATGACATATCGTTTACAGACACACCATTTAAAAAATCCACTAAAACTTCTCCATCATCTCGCACTCACAGGACGTATAAAATTAATAAAAAATGATAACTAAAGGAGAAAATATTTATTTACTTTATTTACAAGATCCCCAAAGAAATCGACATTATCTTAAACGAAAACGAAAACGAAAAAGAAAAAAACGTAATAAGGATAAAAAAAGATCATCATTACAAATGTACAGTAAATTCCATGAATTATCTAACATCAATAATTGTTATGTTGATAATAAAAACTTGGTAGAAGCTGAAGTATATATTTTATGGAATTATGATCACATCACTATAAAAAATGAAGACCAGGAAGACTGTTATCTCCAACAGCAAAATCTTCCAGAAGCTTTAGCCATATATTCCAAATATGTCCGCTTTACTTGTCCAATTTGTTTAAATGAAAATAGCGATAAAGATCTTATAATGTTACATTGTGGGCATGGTATATGTATTTCTTGTTACCAGATGGATAACTTTGACAAGTTATTTTGTGCCATATGTCGATGTAATAATCCACAGGTTTTAAAGGGTATTGGTTCCTCTCAATAATTGTTTAAATATTTCCAAGTGGCTGTATACTGAAAAGTTGGTATAGATATAGCTTTTACGAAATTGGGAAAGTTGTTGATTAAAAAATTTTCCTCTTTTAATATGATTTTTTAAAATACATACTACACTAATACTATTATCTTCGACTGATATAATAACATATGTTTTTCCAATTGATTTAATAAATAGTATAGCTACTAATAAAATTTCTCCAATTTCCTGAGAAACATTTATTTTTAAAATACCGTTACTGGTGATACTCAACATATTTGTATCACTTTTATTTAAATAGATTACAGATATTGTTTGTAATGAGGATAAATTTGGTTGTGTTACCGCATTCTGTTGAAATTTTAATCTACCCTCAGGTGCTACAGGGGGGGATGAGAATAAGAGAAAACATTCTTCTTCCAGATTGGGAACTTTTTTCCATAAATGAGGTATAATCTGAGTGTTTAGTACATTCATGAAGTTTGAATTCTTTATTAGTATTTCCTCGCTCGCAAATTTCATTAGTAATTGACGCATCCAATAAGAACTTGGCATCTTTAATGTAGACATTAATTGTGGCTGTTGAAAAACACTTGGGACAATATTTATACTCGATGGGAATATTAAGAATCCAACAGAAAAATCCTGAACATTGTAAACAATAGTAAATTTTTGTATTAGATATATCCAACATTATATTTTTTAAATAATACAAAAAATAATTACAATGAATAGTAATAACGGCTTACAACATGAAAATAACATACTTTTAGAATTAGATAATTTAATAATTGAACAATATATTGATGAAATTGATAAAATTTATAAAAATTATGAAAATTTTTGTTCAATATCTCGATTATATTCGTTATGTTCTAAAATTATGAATATATTTAATATAGCCTCTATATTTTTATCTATTTTATTACCATCACAAAATTATAGTTTAATTTTTAGTTTAGTCGGTATATCATTAAATAGCATGTTTAGTATTGATTTGCGTAAAGAAAAACTTCAACAAATTGTATCTGTATATTATCTCTATATTATTCCTGATTTAGAAAAGTTTATTTATGATAATATAAGCAAAGATATACGACAAATTCGGAATTTTCAACATGAGATAACTGCAGGGAACATTAATAACAAAATTAGTAATATTAACAATAATAATAATAATAATAATAATAATAATAATAATAATAATAATCCTAGTCTTTCTTGTTTAGATAAAATTGCTCAAATGAAAGAAATTATAACAAATAATTATACAAAATATATGGGTGAAATGTTTTCTGTGCCTGTAAGCTTAACTTATGTAAATTATACAAGTATTATATTGTGCTTCAGCACATATATATTCCTATTCATTACTATTCCTCTAATACACATATACTTACCCCCTCTAATATAAAATTTTTGGTAAATATATAAAAAAATGGATGAACATGTTATTGATCAAATATTTAGTAAATACCTAAACCAAAGTGATTTGGAATGTATAAAACAGGAATTCAATCGTCCTATTTTTAATCCACGTACGCAACGAGAAATTATAACATATGTCGAAAATGAAGATGAAGAAACCAATAAACAACAATCTTCTCCTCCTATATCCACACTACAAAGGCGCAAAAAACGTTTATTACTTAACCCATCTAGTTTGAAGAATTACAAGTGTACGTTTGAAAAATTTGGCCGTTTTAAGCTTCAGCAAGTCGGTCGGGAGGCACCGGTTACACCAGATTTGATAAATATATATAATGTATATTTAAACCGGGATGCCAATTTAAAATATATGACGCGTCTAACCAACGTTCGAACACTAAACAAGTACATCGTAGGTCCCATTCTTGGACAAGAAATGCGTCTTCCTCGTACATCTGTTAATTTACGCCGTAACAATAAGCCTATTTTAGATAGCCGTTTGATCGCTCAGACGGTTGCTAGAATATGGAATTTTTCTCAGTCTGAACATGCTTACAAAATTTTACTTATATACCATACAGGTCTTCGAGCCAAAGAAGCCAACAATGTAACTTATCGTAATGTTGTAGATGCATATTACCCAGCCACTCAGACTGTTGTTTTGCCAGTAGTATACAGTAAACACGGTAAGGATCGCAACATTCCCTTATTAAAAGGAGGGGCTTCCACTTTTTTTATTCAATACCTCATTCCCTATGCAAATAAGAAGATGTTACGATTAACTCTACTGAAATATCCTGGGACAAATATAGCTGATCATTTGGATAAACCTATTTTTGATTCTAGTTACCAGAGTACACATAAAGTTTTTAAAAGTTATCTTTGGAAAGTTGCTAAAGAAAGAAATCAGAAATTATCTCCTAATGAAGAATATAGTGTTCAAGAAGATTTAAAAGGGGCAGGTCTCCATTCACTCCGAGCTGATTTTGCTACACGTACTTTTAACAGTCTTTCAAGACAATTAGGTAAGAATCATATTTTACCTTTTAAAATTATTAGTGAAATTTTAGGACATTCAAACGTTAAGGAATTTTTAAAAAGTTATATTAATCAAGGTGAAATAATAATGGAAGGTGGAAATGAAGAAGATGAAGAATTTAGTGGTGAGGATGGCGTTGGTGAAGTTAACCAATTGCTTACAAATGATGAAAGTATTCACTGGGGTAGCAATGCACGAATGGCCCTACGACACCGTTATCGTCATATGAATGTAAATACAATCTCTAATTTGGAAGATCACACTTACCCATTGGCATCTAAAGAAGCTTCACCAACCATAAATAATAATTCTCTATCAATATCTAATAATAATAATATACTTACTAATACAATTACAAATAACCCTATTGATAATATTGGTACAACTATTACTATCGATACTGCTACGACTAATGCTGCAGTTAATAATATTAAGAATAATATTATTAATAATAGTAATAATGATGATAATAATAATAATAATAATCGAATCGTTTATATATAAATAAAAAAAATATGTAAATAAATAATTAAATATATATTATACTATATATAACATGCAATCTTCTAACATTTATAATATATATATATATAAAAAATGGACAATAATTGTTTATTGTTAGCTTTCAACTACATTCAAAAAACATCTTATGAACCAAATGATAGTTACTGTAATCCCCGTCTTTATAAAAATCATATTCTTTATGAAGCTTCTGTTTTAGTAGTAAATATGTCTAATGGTTTTTGTAATGTAGATAAATCAGCTTTTCATTTCCCTCTTAAAAATATTTATACATCTCTACATTTAAAGGCAGATGAAGATGAAATGATTAGTGATGATGACGATGATGATTTGAATAAGTGCCTAGAATTGTTAGTAACCAAGTTTAATGTAAAATATGCTTGGGTTTATGGAATTAATCAAATCCTTTTTAAATTACCGGTATTGCAGTATCTTACTGTCTTTAATATAAGGAGTTCAACTATCTATAAATTTGGAGAAGAAATTAAATTAGATGAGTATTCCATACCAAAACCTATACAAGTTTATAATAAACGTAATAATTTTCCACCACCTTCACATAGTATAACTAATCTTTGTCAAATGCTCTCCCAAAATCTAATTAGAGGATATCAAGATTCTTTGAAGACTATTAATTTTTATGCAGATAGTAAAAAGAACCCAGATTGTAGACATTTACATTGTTCTTTACATTTCAAAGCCACCAAGAGCAATTCAACGTGTGCATGTTTATTAAATGAAATAAATCGCCTCATTCTCATGTTTTTATCCGCCAGTCAAGATCTATATTTAACCGAATACAAAGAATATCTTAAATGCAATCCAAATCACAATGAACGATTCTGTCAATTCATGGCTGGACGTGAAGTTGAATTCAAACTACAAACGCTACTACTCAGTATGATTTATCCCGAAAAATTTCATTGGGACTGTTATAGAAATGAAAATGGGATTTATGTGTCAGTAAAACTAATAGATTATCCAAGGAAAAATATAGATAAATATAAATTAATTAAATGGCAAACTAGTCAATTTTCTAAGCTTATTATGACGGAAAAATCAATCAACCATCGAGATTCTAATTTCATTCAAAATATTATGATATTTTTGGGGTTTGATGAAATATATAATGTACATTTATTACCTTAGTAAATAAAAATGGAATCTATTATTAATAGTAATTAATATTTACCTACATCATCTGATGATTACTCAAGAATACTATCTTCAGATTCAATATCGTCATTACCTTTATTTTCACAAATTTCTTTACAACCCAAACCCGAACCCATACTTGAACCTGAACCCATACTTGAACCTGAACCCATACTTGAACTTGAACCCGAACCCATACTTGAACCTGAACCCATACTTGAACTTGAACCAAGACCTAAACCTAAAATGGAACCAGAATCAAAACTAGAACAACAAAAACAACCAGAACTATCAGATTTGCCATCTCCTAGACCACATTTCCCCCAAAAAGATAGAGGTAGTTTATATAGTCATGTATTTGATTATAAAGTGAAAAAGAATAATAAAGAATTACGACGATATCTATTGAAAATATACATTCAACAAAAATGTTCTCCTAAAAACAATGATGATGAAATGTCTAAATTTATTTATGAATTTGGTAATCAAAATCTAGAGGATATGGACGATGAAGAATTGAAAAATATTATAAATATGATAACTTTGGTACAAAACATATTATCAGATCACTCTTATGTTAAAGACTTCTTTCAATTATTTAAAAATGTTTCTGAACAAATTAAAGACATTGCTCTCCAGAAATATCCTCAGTATTTATCGTCAATAAACCTAATTTTTAAGCAGATTATAATTAGTTTACAACGCATTGAAAATAACAAGAATGAACATGTTGACAAATTATTAATGCTTCTTTCATTAGACATGAAAGATATGAAACACTATCAACCAACTTCTTCTAGTACAATAATAATACATGCCTTGGTTCAAACTGGAATAAGTTTAATTATGTGTGGTATAATAGAATTTATTAATAATCGGGGTAAGGTTCAGGCAGAATACGATGCCAATCAATTCTTTAATTTAAAAGAACATGATGAAGAATTAATGGAAAATGTTGAAGACAATGATGATAATCCAATAAGAAAAAGATTCAAACCTTCTTCATAAAAAAAAATATTTAAACATCATATGTGTTCAAACATCAGGTACCTTAGAAAAATCTTACAATACATTATGCCTACTATACAGTCCATCTTGGATACATCAGTGACAATGAAACAGAAGTGAAGTGCATGTTGTATGATTATATAAAAGGAGTTGAATATCATCTGAGCCTTCAGTTTATTAGCAGTCAGGATGCCCTCCGCATCCTCTCCTTAAAGACAAACTGACATAATGGGAAATTACTTGGAGAAAGCTGAAACGAACCCCAAATCTAGTTTAGAAGAGGAAACAATGGATGGTAGGTAATAATACGAATATATAGATGTTTATATACATTTTTTACAATATACATTTTTTTTTCTTATTTTAATATATATTTTTTTTTATTTTTTTATTTTTTAGAACAATCTACACAGCAGTTAATGTTGCCCCCCCTCCCGCCTGAAATGGCTATAATAGAGGAAGATGATGAACAAGAGACGAATGATTTTGGGATATTGGAAATGGAACTCTGTATTATTAAAGAGAAGAATGTCGAAGGTGAAGAGAAGACTCACATAGTGTTCCAGATGCCAGCTAAAGTACCAGATTTATTATTAACGGGAGCGGATCCAAAGAATAATGTGTCTCATCAAGCAAGTACCTACAATATTCTCATGGCAGATGTGTCAGGATCCATGTTCATTTACTGGAATGGTGTAATGACAGGGTGGAACGAATATGTGGCACCTCATTTGGTAGGGAGAACGAATCTGTTCGTGTTTGGCAGTAAAGTTGAATTAAAACGATCAGAAACAAACCTAATAAATAGTGATTTTGCTAATGGTCAAACAGATTTGACTGGTGCCCTACAAACTATTGTACATGAGGTTTACCAATGTAAGGAGAGGTATATCAAAGTGTTTCTTATTACTGACGGCCATCATAATACAACATTGATTCAGCCAAGTCATGTTATTGACAAAATGAATGAGGTTGAGAATAAGATTTGTGAGGTTTTTGTGTTAGGTGTGGGATGTGACTTTCCCGTTCAGTATAGTCTGGATATAAGGTCGCGTTTGCACAATGGTAGTACCAATATGCCTTCACTTTTCTGGGCGAAAACGTCAGATGAATTAGAGGAAGAGATGAAGAAAATTGGTGGATACATATCTGATGGAACTTCACCGATCCTGAAGTTGTCAGTGAAAGGTTTCTTACTGCCAGGGGGTATAGCCAAGGATAAATTCTACCTGAATGAGTGGGTATATTTTCCCTGTGAACAAGAACAAGTGAAACAACTTAGATTAATATATGGTAATAATGGATGTCACATTTCACCCCAGTTTCGTCGTATATCATTATTTGAGTTGAATGAAGTATTTCGACAATGGAATTCGGTGGAATTGAAATTAAATGGATGGAATGGAATTCAAATTAATAATAAGAAAGAACCAGTTCCTTCAGATGTATTACCTTTAATGGAAAGAATTTTGAAATCAATTCAAGCTAGTGAGGAACTCAGTAGTAGATCTATTCGAGATCGGTTAGAACAAAAAGAATTTAAAAAATATGAATTAGAGTTAAGATCCTTGCTTAATAAAATAAGAGTAATATTAACCACTGAAAAATTCCAAAATGAAAAAGATCTGGCTGAAACTATTCTGAGTACAACAGTAAGAGGTGGAAAATATGAAACTAAATGTCTTCAGATGAAAGGTCATTCAGATGAAGATTATAGAAATGATTGTAAAATGTTCATGGAGATTTATGAAGAACAAAAAAAGTTGATAATGCGCATTAAAAATGATCCAGATGATTATTGTCAAGTAACAATGAACTCCACTATATCTGACTTGCAAGATCGAGATTTCCCCACGATGTTGAATAGTAATAATAAATATGAGTTTTTAAAACTGTTTACGATCTCTGGCATTCCCGTATATACTCCACATAGTAACTCTGTAACAATCAATCCATGGTCATATAGTGTTAGAAGTATACTGAAATGGCCATATACTATCATGAGCCAGGTTGCCATAGAAAAGAGCAAAGTAGTGGAGTTGGTATCTGATAATAACTTTAATGCCATAATCCCGATCTTTTCTCAAGATGCTTCCCAAATTATGGCCCCATTAATGGGTACAAGACTCTATGCGATGTGTGCGACTTATGCAATCACAAAAAATCCATACATTATTGATTTTGACATTCACATGGCAGCTTTAGGAGTGACTTGGATGAGGATTCTGTTTGAAAACCCAACTCAGCCTAGGCCTGAGTTTGTGCGATTGCGTATTGCACACATAGAAGCAACAGCAACATCGGGGTATCTCCACCGACCAAGTTTTAAGAAATATTGGCAAGTGCTTATCAATGACACGGCCCAAGCACTCATGACAGAGAGTTTTGAAAGAAATTTGGGGGAAAAACCCATAAAATGTGAGTCACTAATTAAACCTATGTTTATACTTTACTTACATCAACGAAGTGATGAGACTCCTCTAGAGGATAAAGTTGTTATCAAAGTTGTGAGGATGATTCTCTTAGAATACATTGGTCGTTGCCTTTCTAAATATAAGAAACAGGAAAAGAATTCCACACCCTTCACTGATTTCTTTGCCAAAACACTTGTTGATGAAAAGCTTAAAGAAGAATGGGTGAAGAACTACATTGCGACCTCAGAAAACCTAACCCTTAAGGATTTTTATACCTTAGAAGAGGTTGAGAAGACAGCCAGAAAACATTTTAAAGACGAGGACATGCAAAATATTAAGGAAAAGTTAATTGAACAGATCCCCATAGCTGTGGATATGAAAAAGGTAGAGAAGCTAATGGATGTTTTTCTGGCTGGAGATATATCTTGGTTTTCATTGCGAATTTTTGCTAAAGAAGTTGGTCTAAAGGAAGACGTTATTGACAATATGTTTAATGAACACAACGTGTTTATTTATACTGCACATGCCCTACAGTATAGAGACTCTCGTGAACGGCTAACTTCAAATGTTAGTGATAACGTCCAAGCTTTAGTGACTCAGCGGGTTCACCAGGAGAATTGTCTCAATATTTACAAGGAGTTTGAAAATATAATTGTTCAACATAAAAAGGATTTGTGGTTGCAGGAATATTTATCAACACACAGAGAAATTGTGCGCCCCATGACAAGGTCACAAATCCTAATAGAGGCTTCTGGACGAGGAGTTCAGGTAACAAATGATACTTTTGAAGAAGTGTATAAGAAATACCGACCAAATGTAGGGCTGTTGGGTAATGCTTGTCAATGTCGAAATTGTCCTTTTTACCTGATACCCAGTAAAAGGTATAATCAACACTTACATTTAGCACGTCATTATTCTTCAAATTATCCTCATCATTTGCACTCGGCAGCCTATTTTTGCAGGCATGAAGACATAGCAGATGCTATCTTCTACCAAGAGTCTATTAGTAAGTCTCAATTAGATAATGCTTTCATTGAGGACCTTACATTTTTACTAAATATATATCAAGAAATGGCCCCCTACTGATGATTAATTATTTAATAATTCATCCAGGGCCACCCGATGTGGGTGGGCCAACTCAATTGTTATTATTGCTGTGACCACCTCTGTTGATTTTCCCCTACCTAAGCTTTATTAATTAAACTTGGCTCGTAGTAGTATCTATCATTCATGCCCTATTGTACTCACTACACAATTTTATGATATTAAATTGGGTGGTACTGTTTTTTTTATAATATAATTATTGTATTTATGTATGTAGTTAGAAAAATATATTTATTGGAATGGTTGATTTCCTTTATTTTCCCAGAGCATCTTCATACAAATTTTATAGCATATTAACACAAACAAGGTTAAATCTGGCACACACACACACACACACTCAGCTTTCAGCCTCTGATTCTGCTATTGAGTTCAATAGGTTCTTCTCTTCCATTGGTTCATCCCTTGCTAATGATATTCCATCTTCCAGTACTGACATTAAGGACTATCTTACAGGGAACTATCCCCAGTCTCTGTACCTAAAGCCTATTAGATCAGCCCAAGTCACTTGAACTCCAAACCTTTCCAGATATTCTAAAAAAAAGCGAGAGTAACGCCTGTTCCCCTTAACATTGACAAAACTTTCCCATTAGTTTTAAGCTGTAGTCATTAATGTTTTTCCTGCCCGAAACGCTTTGCGTAATAGTGACTTTAGGCATTGTATGTACTAGCTCTATCTATAAAGCCAACAAACTTTGTAAATCTCTTTATGTGTACCTTACCTAAATAAAGATTGTACCACGCCCTGCCCTGGTGACTCTATTACTCCCTTATCTATCCATATCTCAACTATGGTATTTGTGCTTGGGGCTCTACTACCCAAAATCACTTACGTCCTCTAATTACTCAAGCTGCTATTAGGACAATATCCAATTCTGGCCCCAGACATCACTCGGTACCCCTACTCAAATCCCTGAATATGTTAGACATTAAGTCACTGCACATTCTCTGTTTTTTCAACAATGTTCCCCCAAATAAAAATTATTATTATTATTATTATTATTATTATTATTATTATTATTATTATTATTATTATTATTATTATTATTATTATTATTATTATTATTATTATTATAAACACTTTAATAATAGTGGATATTCTATTTTCTAGTTCACTCTCTTGTTGGTTGGTGGCATCTTCTGTGTTAACATCTTACGCTCGTTCTTGAGGTACTAGTTCACTCTCTTGTTGGTTGGTGAAAAATTCATTCTTCTGTGTTAACATCTTATTCTCGTTCTTGAGGTAAATCAACTTTCTTTTTCTTCCTCCCTTATATATTCTATTTTCTAGTTCACTCTCTTGTTGGTTGGTGGAAACTTCTGGTAGATAACAACATTCTTCTGTGTTAACATCTTATTCTCATTCTTGAGGTAAGTCAACTCTTTCTTTTTCTTCTTCAAGTGTGTTTCCATTCTTTTCAATTTTTTAATCAACTCAGCTTGTCTCTGCCTAGGGTTAATCTGGGAAAGCATCTTCGTACAACTTTTTCTTGGAAGGGCAGCAAAGCGTGTGTGGTGGGCTGGCTGGATGGCCGTCCGTTAGTGGATGTAGTGAGAGTGGCCACGGATATTTATATATGTGGCTCAGCTAACACAGTGCTTCCGGCAACCAGCTATTAGTCAGAACCGGGACTTTTATGTGGTACTTATTACTATCTAGCTTATCTAGGCAATTCACAAACACAACGAAAACAACATATGTCCCATACAGTCCTGCCCTTTCGATAACCTACACTGAATACACTGAATAATAATTACCAAGGCAAAATTTAAACAAATAAAAACATGCACACTTTTATTTAATGAAAATAACAGTGGAATTAATATGGAATGAAACATGTCAACCCTTTGTGACCATTGAAAAAAAAAAAAATCCTTATTCTTGCATCTTTCATATTGTTAAGCTAAACAATGTCCCAGGTTCTTTCCTAAATCATGCATTTGAAAATAATTTAGTTTTATTATCTTCTTAGCATGAAATGTTTTAGGATTGTTGTTATGGTAGTTTACATATATTATGTGTTTCTTCATACCCTAAAAAGATCAGAATATTTGCTATGATATATGAATCTTGATGATTCACCCTTGTTTGCTTCATTACGTGTTTGTTAAAATTCCTAACCTCCCATTGAATCCAGTTATATTTATTTTTAACAAGAGAGTTTAGAATTGTTACGCCTACATCCATTCCATTTATGTTTCTCCTACATTGCCAATGTATTTTCTCGGGCCAAACCAGACTGAGCAACAGCGCTTGCAGTTTGTATTCGACTTCACGTTCAGCCATATATTGGCACATTCGTTCCTTATCCCTATGATTACTATTAATGTAATCTTTATATTCTGTCGTATATAGCTCTTGACTAGCCGATATGAACATAAGAGTAAGGCGGTTTATTTCATTCAACAGACAAGCACAAGTTGAACTACTCTCACCTTCTAAATGAAAATTACACTGTAGATCATTATTGCTGTTTTTATTTGTGGTATAGAAGGTAATACTCTTTGTTGAATCCTGGTATCCATTAATCAAATTTTGGGCGAGTAAATGACAAAGATTTGTAATACTATGTAAAACTGGTGGAAATGTATAAATATTACCCCGACGGTATAATACATTTCGATATTCATTAAAAGATTTATTTATTGTTATTTTGTCTCTAAATGTGTGGCTGTTCTTATTTCGGATATCGAAGACTGCCAGATTTTGTAAAACAGGTAATTGGAATAAGATTTGATTATTTCCATAGACCCAGACATATTTTATATCATATTCTGACACCAGAGTTTCTAGACATTCGCTTAAGTTATTTAATTCTTCTTGATTTTGGTTTAATTCTTCATCTGTTATTTCATCTTTGTTCGTTTTTGTATTTATATCTAGATACCTATTAATGCATTTGAAGGGGAAATGAAAGACCGATTTATCTACATAACAATAACCATTAGCCATATTTACTACTGAAGCAGAGGCTTCGTATAGGATATATCGTTTATGGACATATCCATTCGATTCAGAAAAAGTTTGTATATAATTAAAAGCTAATAAAAAACAATTTTCCATTATTATTAAACCTCTATTTTTTTAAAGAAACAAATGTATATAAGTATAGTTTAATATTATCAGATGATATAGTTTAGTTTATTGTTCATAGCTTTGTTTATAATAACAATACCTGCTGGTCTAATTGTAAAACTTATTTTTCAAAAATTATAAGTATAACCGTTAATCAATGCTTTTGGGGGTTCAAACCAGCATATGTTTGATATTCTGTTAAAATAATTTTTTTTATGAATTTATTATAACTAAAAAACAATAGGAAAAAAAGAAAAAAGTAGCAATGGGGTTAATAAGAATTTTAGTTGCTATAATCCTAATTATAGTCGTTATAATAATTATTTATTTACGCGGAAAACGTATCAATGTCAGTAAGGCTATCAGACATGATCCGATTCATGAAACAACATTACAATCCACCATCAGTCCAACAATAACAAAATTATCTGAAACATTACAAACCACCATCAGTCCAACAACAACAACAACAACAACAACGTCCTCTGAAGTACTTCAAGAAACAACATTACCATCCACCATCGGTTCAACAACAGCAACAACAACAACAACAGAGTCATCTGAAGAATCTAATATAATCATCTCAAAGTTGGAATCATTATTCTCCCCGTTTATCAGAGATATAAATACCTATAAAGGTCTCGTAATTATTCCTAAACCACCAATTTCGTATAATCCTAAGAATAGAATCGAAAGTGAGAATACAATCATTAAGCCTTTTAATAACTTCCTTTTAAATTACAATAAAATCCACAGATATTTAGATAATAATAATGTCTCAAATAACACAAATTATGTATGGCAAAATTCTGATTACGACAAGGGATATTATACCAAAAATCCAATTATTTTAATATTTCCTTGGAATATTAATGATT
>NW_027189862.1:65000-77718 GCF_040958095.1 Procambarus clarkii | reverse complement strand
CCTAACCTAACCTAACCTAACCTAACCTAACCTAACCTAACCTAACCTAACCTAACCTAACCTAACCTAACCTAACCTAACCTAACCTAACCTAACCTAACCTAACCTAACCTAACCTAACCTAACCTAACCTAACCTAGACCTAACCTAACCTAACCTAACCTAACCTAACCTAACCTAACCTAACCTAACCTAACCTAACCTAACCTAACCTAACCTAACCTAACCTAACCTAACCTAACCTAACCTAACCTAACCTAACCTAACCTAACCTAACCTAACCTAACCTAACCTAACCTAACCTAACCTAACCTAACCTAACCTAACCTAACCTAACCTAACCTAACCTAACCTAACCTAACCTAACCTAACCTAACCTAACCTAACCTAACCTAACCTAACCTAACCTAACCTAACCTAACCTAACCTAACCTAACCTAACCTAACCTAACCTAACCTAACCTAACCTAACCTAACCTAACCTAACCTAACCTAACCTAACCTAACCTAACCTAACCTAACCTAACCTAACCTAACCTAACCTAACCTAACCTAACCTAACCTAACCTAACCTAACCTAACCTAACCTAACCTAACCTAACCTAACCTAACCTAACCTAACCTAACCTAACCTAACCTAACCTAACCTAACCTAACCTAACCTAACCTAACCTAACCTAACCTAACCTAACCTAACCTAACCTAACCTAACCTAACCTAACCTAACCTAACCTAACCTAACCTAACCTAACCTAACCTAACCTAACCTAACCTAACCTAACCTAACCTAACCTAACCTAACCTAACCTAACCTAACCTAACCTAACCTAACCTAACCTAACCTAACCTAACCTAACCTAACCTAACCTAACCTAACCTAACCTAACCTAACCTAACCTAACCTAACCTAACCTAACCTAACCTAACCTAACCTAACCTAACCTAACCTAACCTAACCTAACCTAACCTAACCTAACCTAACCTAACCTAACCTAACCTAACCTAACCTAACCTAACCTAACCTAACCTAACCTAACCTAACCTAACCTAACCTAACCTAACCTAACCTAACCTAACCTAACCTAACCTAACCTAACCTAACCTAACCTAACCTAACCTAACCTAACCTAACCTAACCTAACCTAACCTAACCTAACCTAACCTAACCTAACCTAACCTAACCTAACCTAACCTAACCTAACCTAACCTAACCTAACCTAACCTAACCTAACCTAACCTAACCTAACCTAACCTAACCTAACCTAACCTAACCTAACCTAACCTAACCTAACCTAACCTAACCTAACCTAACCTAACCTAACCTAACCTAACCTAACCTAACCTAACCTAACCTAACCTAACCTAACCTAACCTAACCTAACCTAACCTAACCTAACCTAACCTAACCTAACCTAACCTAACCTAACCTAACCTAACCTAACCTAACCTAACCTAACCTAACCTAACCTAACCTAACCTAACCTAACCTAACCTAACCTAACCTAACCTAACCTAACCTAACCTAACCTAACCTAACCTAACCTAACCTAACCTAACCTAACCTAACCTAACCTAACCTAACCTAACCTAACCTAACCTAACCTAACCTAACCTAACCTAACCTAACCTAACCTAACCTAACCTAACCTAACCTAACCTAACCTAACCTAACCTAACCTAACCTAACCTAACCTAACCTAACCTAACCTAACCTAACCTAACCTAACCTAACCTAACCTAACCTAACCTAACCTAACCTAACCTAACCTAACCTAACCTAACCTAACCTAACCTACCTAACCTAACCTAACCTAACCTAACCTAACCTAACCTAACCTAACCTAACCTAACCTAACCTAACCTAACCTAACCTAACCTAACCTAACCTAACCTAACCTAACCTAACCTAACCTAACCTAACCTAACCTAACCTAACCTAACCTAACCTAACCTAACCTAACCTAACCTAACCTAACCTAACCTAACCTAACCTAACCTAACCTAACCTAACCTAACCTAACCTAACCTAACCTACCTAACCTAACCTAACCTAACCTAACCTAACCTAACCTAACCTAACCTAACCTAACCTAACCTAACCTAACCTAACCTAACCTAACCTAACCTAACCTAACCTAACCTAACCTAACCTAACCTAACCTAACCTAACCTAACCTAACCTAACCTAACCTAACCTAACCTAACCTAACCTAACCTAACCTAACCTAACCTAACCTAACCTAACCTAACCTAACCTAACCTAACCTAACCTAACCTAACCTAACCTAACCTAACCTAACCTAACCTAACCTAACCTAACCTAACCTAACCTAACCTAACCTAACCTAACCTAACCTAACCTAACCTAACCTAACCTAACCTAACCTAACCTAACCTAACCTAACCTAACCTAACCTAACCTAACCTAACCTAACCTAACCTAACCTAACCTAACCTAACCTAACCTAACCTAACCTAACCTAACCTAACCTAACCTAACCTAACCTAACCTAACCTAACCTAACCTAACCTAACCTAACCTAACCTAACCTAACCTAACCTAACCTAACCTAACCTAACCTAACCTAACCTAACCTAACCTAACCTAACCTAACCTAACCTAACCTAACCTAACCTAACCTAACCTAACCTAACCTAACCTAACCTAACCTAACCTAACCTAACCTAACCTAACCTAACCTAACCTAACCTAACCTAACCTAACCTAACCTAACCTAACCTAACCTAACCTAACCTAACCTAACCTAACCTAACCTAACCTAACCTAACCTAACCTAACCTAACCTAACCTAACCTAACCTAACCTAACCTAACCTAACCTAACCTAACCTAACCTAACCTAACCTAACCTAACCTAACCTAACCTAACCTAACCTAACCTAACCTAACCTAACCTAACCTAACCTAACCTAACCTAACCTAACCTAACCTAACCTAACCTAACCTAACCTAACCTAACCTAACCTAACCTAACCTAACCTAACCTAACCTAACCTAACCTAACCTAACCTAACCTAACCTAACCTAACCTAACCTAACCTAACCTAACCTAACCTAACCTAACCTAACCTAACCTAACCTAACCTAACCTAGACCTAACCTAACCTAACCTAACCTAACCTAACCTAACCTAACCTAACCTAACCTAACCTAACCTAACCTAACCTAACCTAACCTAACCTAACCTAACCTAACCTAACCTAACCTAACCTAACCTAACCTAACCTAACCTAACCTAACCTAACCTAACCTAACCTAACCTAACCTAACCTAACCTAACCTAACCTAACCTAACCTAACCTAACCTAACCTAACCTAACCTAACCTAACCTAACCTAACCTAACCTAACCTAACCTAACCTAACCTAACCTAACCTAACCTAACCTAACCTAACCTAACCTAACCTAACCTAACCTAACCTAACCTAACCTAACCTAACCTAACCTAACCTAACCTAACCTAACCTAACCTAACCTAACCTAACCTAACCTAACCTAACCTAACCTAACCTAACCTAACCTAACCTAACCTAACCTAACCTAACCTAACCTAACCTAACCTAACCTAACCTAACCTAACCTAACCTAACCTAACCTAACCTAACCTAACCTAACCTAACCTAACCTAACCTAACCTAACCTAACCTAACCTAACCTAACCTAACCTAACCTAACCTAACCTAACCTAACCTAACCTAACCTAACCTAACCTAACCTAACCTAACCTAACCTAACCTAACCTAACCTAACCTAACCTAACCTAACCTAACCTAACCTAACCTAACCTAACCTAACCTAACCTAACCTAACCTAACCTAACCTAACCTAACCTAACCTAACCTAACCTAACCTAACCTAACCTAACCTAACCTAACCTAACCTAACCTAACCTAACCTAACCTAACCTAACCTAACCTAACCTAACCTAACCTAACCTAACCTAACCTAACCTAACTAACCTAACCTAACCTAACCTAACCTAACCTAACCTAACCTAACCTAACCTAACCTAACCTAACCTAACCTAACCTAACCTAACCTAACCTAACCTAACCTAACCTAACCTAACCTAACCTAACCTAACCTAACCTAACCTAACCTAACCTAACCTAACCTAACCTAACCTAACCTAACCTAACCTAACCTAACCTAACCTAACCTAACCTAACCTAACCTACCTAACCTAACCTAACCTAACCTAACCTAACCTAACCTAACCTAACCTAACCTAACCTAACCTAACCTAACCTAACCTAACCTAACCTAACCTAACCTAACCTAACCTAACCTAACCTAACCTAACCTAACCTAACCTAACCTAACCTAACCTAACCTAACCTAACCTAACCTAACCTAACCTAACCTAACCTAACCTAACCTAACCTAACCTAACCTAACCTAACCTAACCTAACCTAACCTAACCTAACCTAACCTAACCTAACCTAACCTAACCTAACCTAACCTAACCTAACCTAACCTAACCTAACCTAACCTAACCTAACCTAACCTAACCTAACCTAACCTAACCTAACCTAACCTAACCTAACCTAACCTAACCTAACCTAACCTAACCTAACCTAACCTAACCTAACCTAACCTAACCTAACCTAACCTAACCTAACCTAACCTAACCTAACCTAACCTAACCTAACCTAACCTAACCTAACCTAACCTAACCTAACCTAACCTAACCTAACCTAACCTAACCTAACCTAACCTAACCTAACCTAACCTAACCTAACTAACCTAACCTAACCTAACCTAACCTAACCTAACCTAACCTAACCTAACCTAACCTAACCTAACCTAACCTAACCTAACCTAACCTAACCTAACCTAACCTAACCTAACCTAACCTAACCTAACCTAACCTAACCTAACCTAACCTAACCTAACCTAACCTAACCTAACCTAACCTAACCTAACCTAACCTAACCTAACCTAACCTAACCTAACCTAACCTAACCTAACCTAACCTAACCTAACCTAACCTAACCTAACCTAACCTAACCTAACCTAACCTAACCTAACCTAACCTAACCTAACTAACCTAACCTAACCTAACCTAACCTAACCTAACCTAACCTAACCTAACCTAACCTAACCTAACCTAACCTAACCTAACCTAACCTAACCTAACCTAACCTAACCTAACCTAACCTAACCTAACCTAACCTAACCTAACCTAACCTAACCTAACCTAACCTAACCTAACCTAACCTAACCTAACCTAACCTAACTAACCTAACCTAACCTAACCTAACCTAACCTAACCTAACCTAACCTAACCTAACCTAACCTAACCTAACCTAACCTAACCTAACCTAACCTAACCTAACCTAACCTAACCTAACCTAACCTAACCTAACCTAACCTAACCTAACCTAACCTAACCTAACCTAACCTAACCTAACCTAACCTAACCTAACCTAACCTAACCTAACCTAACCTAACCTAACCTAACCTAACCTAACCTAACCTAACCTAACCTAACCTAACCTAACCTAACCTAACCTAACCTAACCTAACCTAACCTAACCTAACCTAACCTAACCTAACCTAACCTAACCTAACCTAACCTAACCTAACCTAACCTAACCTAACCTAACCTAACCTAACCTAACCTAACCTAACCTAACCTAACCTAACCTAACCTAACCTAACCTAACCTAACCTAACCTAACCTAACCTAACCTAACCTAACCTAACCTAACCTAACCTAACCTAACCTAACCTAACCTAACCTAACCTAACCTAACCTAACCTAACCTAACCTAACCTAACCTAACCTAACCTAACCTAACCTAACCTAACCTAAC
Source organism: Procambarus clarkii (assembly GCF_040958095.1). Classification (NCBI taxonomy): domain Eukaryota; kingdom Metazoa; phylum Arthropoda; class Malacostraca; order Decapoda; family Cambaridae; genus Procambarus; species Procambarus clarkii. The sequence continues at coordinate 71,877 of NW_027189862.1, read as the reverse complement.
CTAACCTAACCTAACTAACCTAACCTAACCTAACCTAACCTAACCTAACCTAACCTAACCTAACCTAACCTAACCTAACCTAACCTAACCTAACCTAACCTAACCTAACCTAACCTAACCTAACCTAACCTAACCTAACCTAACCTAACCTAACCTAACCTAACCTAACCTAACCTAACCTAACCTAACCTAACCTAACCTAACCTAACCTAACCTAACCTAACCTAACCTAACCTAACCTAACCTAACCTAACCTAACCTAACCTAACCTAACCTAACCTAACCTAACCTAACCTAACCTAACCTAACCTAACCTAACCTAACCTAACCTAACCTAACCTAACCTAACCTAACCTAACCTAACCTAACCTAACCTAACCTAACCTAACCTAACCTAACCTAACCTAACCTAACCTAACCTAACCTAACCTAACCTAACCTAACCTAACCTAACCTAACCTAACCTAACCTAACCTAACCTAACCTAACCTAACCTAACCTAACCTAACCTAACCTAACCTAACCTAACCTAACCTAACCTAACCTAACCTAACCTAACCTAACCTAACCTAACCTAACCTAACCTAACCTAACCTAACCTAACCTAACCTAACCTAACCTAACCTAACCTAACCTAACCTAACCTAACCTAACCTAACCTAACCTAACCTAACCTAACCTAACCTAACCTAACCTAACCTAACCTAACCTAACCTAACCTAACCTAACCTAACCTAACCTAACCTAACCTAACCTAACCTAACCTAACCTAACCTAACCTAACCTAACCTAACCTAACCTAACCTAACCTAACCTAACCTAACCTAACCTAACCTAACCTAACCTAACCTAACCTAACCTAACCTAACCTAACCTAACCTAACCTAACCTAACCTAACCTAACCTAACCTAACCTAACCTAACCTAACCTAACCTATAACCTAACCTAACCTAACCTAACCTAACCTAACCTAACCTAACCTAACCTAACCTAACCTAACCTAACCTAACCTAACCTAACCTAACCTAACCTAACCTAACCTAACCTAACCTAACCTAACCTAACCTAACCTAACCTAACCTAACCTAACCTAACCTAACCTAACCTAACCTAACCTAACCTAACCTAACCTAACCTAACCTAACCTAACCTAACCTAACCTAACCTAACCTAACCTAACCTAACCTAACCTAACCTAACCTAACCTAACCTAACCTAACCTAACCTAACCTAACCTAACCTAACCTAACCTAACCTAACCTAACCTAACCTAACCTAACCTAACCTAACCTAACCTAACCTAACCTAACCTAACCTAACCTAACCTAACCTAACCTAACCTAACCTAACCTAACCTAACCTAACCTAACCTAACCTAACCTAACCTAACCTAACCTAACCTAACCTAACCTAACCTAACCTAACCTAACCTAACCTAACCTAACCTAACCTAACCTAACCTAACCTAACCTAACCTAACCTAACCTAACCTAACCTAACCTAACCTAACCTAACCTAACCTAACCTAACCTAACCTAACCTAACCTAACCTAACCTAACCTAACCTAACCTAACCTAACCTAACCTAACCTAACCTAACCTAACCTAACCTAACCTAACCTAACCTAACCTAACCTAACCTAACCTAACCTAACCTAACCTAACCTAACCTAACCTAACCTAACCTAACCTAACCTAACCTAACCTAACCTAACCTAACCTAACCTAACCTAACCTAACCTAACCTAACCTAACCTAACCTAACCTAACCTAACCTAACCTAACCTAACCTAACCTAACCTAACCTAACCTAACCTAACCTAACCTAACCTAACCTAACCTAACCTAACCTAACCTAACCTAACCTAACCTAACCTAACCTAACCTAACCTAACCTAACCTAACCTAACCTAACCTAACCTAACCTAACCTAACCTAACCTAACCTAACCTAACCTAACCTAACCTAACCTAACTAACCTAACCTAACCTAACCTAACCTAACCTAACCTAACCTAACCTAACCTAACCTAACCTAACCTAACCTAACCTAACCTAACCTAACCTAACCTAACCTAACCTAACCTAACCTAACCTAACCTAACCTAACCTAACCTAACCTAACCTAACCTAACCTAACCTAACCTAACCTAACCTAACCTAACCTAACCTAACCTAACCTAACCTAACCTAACCTAACCTAACCTAACCTAACCTAACCTAACCTAACCTAACCTAACCTAACCTAACCTAACCTAACCTAACCTAACCTAACCTAACCTAACCTAACCTAACCTAACCTAACCTAACCTAACCTAACCTAACCTAACCTAACCTAACCTAACCTAACCTAACCTAACCTAACCTAACCTAACCTAACCTAACCTAACCTAACCTAACCTAACCTAACCTAACCTAACCTAACCTAACCTAACCTAACCTAACCTAACCTAACCTAACCTAACCTAACCTAACCTAACCTAACCTAACCTAACCTAACCTAACCTAACCTAACCTAACCTAACCTAACCTAACCTAACCTAACCTAACCTAACCTAACCTAACCTAACCTAACCTAACCTAACCTAACCTAACCTAACCTAACCTAACCTAACCTAACCTAACCTAACCTAACCTAACCTAACCTAACCTAACCTAACCTAACCTAACCTAACCTAACCTAACCTAACCTAACCTAACCTAACCTAACCTAACCTAACCTAACCTAACCTAACCTAACCTAACCTAACCTAACCTAACCTAACCTAACCTAACCTAACCTAACCTAACCTAACCTAACCTAACCTAACCTAACCTAACCTAACCTAACCTAACCTAACCTAACCTAACCTAACCTAACCTAACCTAACCTAACCTAACCTAACCTAACCTAACCTAACCTAACCTAACCTAACCTAACCTAACCTAACCTAACCTAACCTAACCTAACCTAACCTAACCTAACCTAACCTAACCTAACCTAACCTAACCTAACCTAACCTAACCTAACCTAACCTAACCTAACCTAACCTAACCTAACCTAACCTAACCTAACCTAACCTAACCTAACCTAACCTAACCTAACCTAACCTAACCTAACCTAACCTAACCTAACCTAACCTAACCTAACCTAACCTAACCTAACCTAACCTAACCTAACCTAACCTAACCTAACCTAACCTAACCTAACCTAACCTAACCTAACCTAACCTAACCTAACCTAACCTAACCTAACCTAACCTAACCTAACCTAACCTAACCTAACCTAACCTAACCTAACCTAACCTAACCTAACCTAACCTAACCTAACCTAACCTAACCTAACCTAACCTAACCTAACCTAACCTAACCTAACCTAACCTAACCTAACCTAACCTAACCTAACCTAACCTAACCTAACCTAACCTAACCTAACCTAACCTAACCTAACCTAACCTAACCTAACCTAACCTAACCTAACCTAACCTAACCTAACCTAACCTAACCTAACCTAACCTAACCTAACCTAACCTAACCTAACCTAACCTAACCTAACCTAACCTAACCTAACCTAACCTAACCTAACCTAACCTAACCTAACCTAACCTAACCTAACCTAACCTAACCTAACCTAACCTAACCTAACCTAACCTAACCTAACCTAACCTAACCTAACCTAACCTAACCTAACCTAACCTAACCTAACCTAACCTAACCTAACCTAACCTAACCTAACCTAACCTAACCTAACCTAACCTAACCTAACCTAACCTAACCTAACCTAACCTAACCTAACCTAACCTAACCTAACCTAACCTAACCTAACCTAACCTAACCTAACCTAACCTAACCTAACCTAACCTAACCTAACCTAACCTAACCTAACCTAACCTAACCTAACCTAACCTAACCTAACCTAACCTAACCTAACCTAACCTAACCTAACCTAACCTAACCTAACCTAACCTAACCTAACCTAACCTAACCTAACCTAACCTAACCTACCTAACCTAACCTAACCTAACCTAACCTAACCTAACCTAACCTAACCTAACTAACCTAACCTAACCTAACCTAACCTAACCTAACCTAACCTAACCTAACCTAACCTAACCTAACCTAACCTAACCTAACCTAACCTAACCTAACCTAACCTAACCTAACCTAACCTAACCTAACCTAACCTAACCTAACCTAACCTAACCTAACCTAACCTAACCTAACCTAACCTAACCTAACCTAACCTAACCTAACCTAACCTAACCTAACCTAACCTAACCTAACCTAACCTAACCTAACCTAACCTAACCTAACCTAACCTAACCTAACCTAACCTAACCTAACCTAACCTAACCTAACCTAACCTAACCTAACCTAACCTAACCTAACCTAACCTAACCTAACCTAACCTAACCTAACCTAACCTAACCTAACCTAACCTAACCTAACCTAACCTAACCTAACCTAACCTAACCTAACCTAACCTAACCTAACCTAACCTAACCTAACCTAACCTAACCTAACCTAACCTAACCTAACCTAACCTAACCTAACCTAACCTAACCTAACCTAACCTAACCTAACCTAACCTAACCTAACCTAACCTAACCTAACCTAACCTAACCTAACCTAACCTAACCTAACCTAACCTAACCTAACCTAACCTAACCTAACCTAACCTAACCTAACCTAACCTAACCTAACCTAACCTAACCTAACCTAACCTAACCTAACCTAACCTAACCTAACCTAACCTAACCTAACCTAACCTAACCTAACCTAACCTAACCTAACCTAACCTAACCTAACCTAACCTAACCTAACCTAACCTAACCTAACCTAACCTAACCTAACCTAACCTAACCTAACCTAACCTAACCTAACCTAACCTAACCTAACCTAACCTAACCTAACCTAACCTAACCTAACCTAACCTAACCTAACCTAACCTAACCTAACCTAACCTAACCTAACCTAACCTAACCTAACCTAACCTAACCTAACCTAACCTAACCTAACCTAACCTAACCTAACCTAACCTAACCTAACCTAACCTAACCTAACCTAACCTAACCTAACCTAACCTAACCTAACCTAACCTAACCTAACCTAACCTAACCTAACCTAACCTAACCTAACCTAACCTAACCTAACCTAACCTAACCTAACCTAACCTAACCTAACCTAACCTAACCTAACCTAACCTAACCTAACCTAACCTAACCTAACCTAACCTAACCTAACCTAACCTAACCTAACCTAACCTAACCTAACCTAACCTAACCTAACCTAACCTAACCTAACCTAACCTAACCTAACCTAACCTAACCTAACCTAACCTAACCTAACCTAACCTAACCTAACCTAACCTAACCTAACCTAACCTAACCTAACCTAACCTAACCTAACCTAACCTAACCTAACCTAACCTAACCTAACCTAACCTAACCTAACCTAACCTAACCTAACCTAACCTAACCTAACCTAACCTAACCTAACCTAACCTAACCTAACCTAACCTAACCTAACCTAACCTAACCTAACCTAACCTAACCTAACCTAACCTAACCTAACCTAACCTAACCTAACCTAACCTAACCTAACCTAACCTAACCTAACCTAACCTAACCTAACCTAACCTAACCTAACCTAACCTAACCTAACCTAACCTAACCTAACCTAACCTAACCTAACCTAACCTAACCTAACCTAACCTAACCTAACCTAACCTAACCTAACCTAACCTAACCTAACCTAACCTAACCTAACCTAACCTAACCTAACCTAACCTAACCTAACCTAACCTAACCTAACCTAACCTAACCTAACCTAACCTAACCTAACCTAACCTAACCTAACCTAACCTAACCTAACCTAACCTAACCTAACCTAACCTAACCTAACCTAACCTAACCTAACCTAACCTAACCTAACCTAACCTAACCTAACCTAACCTAACCTAACCTAACCTAACCTAACCTAACCTAACCTAACCTAACCTAACCTAACCTAACCTAACCTAACCTAACCTAACCTAACCTAACCTAACCTAACCTAACCTAACCTAACCTAACCTAACCTAACCTAACCTAACCTAACCTAACCTAACCTAACCTAACCTAACCTAACCTAACCTAACCTAACCTAACCTAACCTAACCTAACCTAACCTAACCTAACCTAACCTAACCTAACCTAACCTAACCTAACCTAACCTAACCTAACCTAACCTAACCTAACCTAACCTAACCTAACCTAACCTAACCTAACCTAACCTAACCTAACCTAACCTAACCTAACCTAACCTAACCTAACCTAACCTAACCTAACCTAACCTAACCTAACCTAACCTAACCTAACCTAACCTAACCTAACCTAACCTAACCTAACCTAACCTAACCTAACCTAACCTAACCTAACCTAACCTAACCTAACCTAACCTAACCTAACCTAACCTAACCTAACCTAACCTAACCTAACCTAACCTAACCTAACCTAACCTAACCTAACCTAACCTAACCTAACCTAACCTAACCTAACCTAACCTAACCTAACCTAACCTAACCTAACCTAACCTAACCTAACCTAACCTAACCTAACCTAACCTAACCTAACCTAACCTAACCTAACCTAACCTAACCTAACCTAACCTAACCTAACCTAACCTAACCTAACCTAACCTAACCTAACCTAACCTAACCTAACCTAACCTAACCTAACCTAACCTAACCTAACCTAACCTAACCTAACCTAACCTAACCTAACCTAACCTAACCTAACCTAACCTAACCTAACCTAACCTAACCTAACCTAACCTAACCTAACCTAACCTAACCTAACCTAACCTAACCTAACCTAACCTAACCTAACCTAACCTAACCTAACCTAACCTAACCTAA
>NW_027189862.1:55000-60000 GCF_040958095.1 Procambarus clarkii | reverse complement strand
CTGTAAATAAGTACCTGGGAGTTAGTCAGCTGTCACGGACTGCTTCCTGGTGTGTGTTTGTGGGGGGGGGGATGTGGGGAAAAAATAGTAGTAGTAGAAACAGTTGATTGACAGTTGAGAGGCGGGCCAAAAGAGCAGACCTCAACCCCTGCAAGCACAACTAGGTGAATACACACACACACACACACACACACACACACACACACACACACACACACACACACACACACACACACACACACAAACACACACACACACACACATACACACACACAACACACACACACACACACACACACACACACACACACACACACACACACACACACACACACACACACACACACACACACACACACACACACACACACACACACACACACACACAAACACACACACACACACACAAACACACACACACACACACACACACACACACACACACACACACACACACACACACACACACACACACACACACACACAAACACACACACACACACACACACACACACACACACACACACACACACAAGTGTGTATGTGTGTACATGTCTCTCATATGTATAAGAGAGGGAAGGAAGGGGAGGAGGCGGAGTGGCTCTACTGATGAGAAAAGAATGGAGTTTTGAGGAGATGGTTATTCTGGGCTGCAAAGGGTTCAGAGACTTCATTACAGGCACCATGACGATAGGATGACCAAGAATAGAAGAATAGTAGTAGCAGTGATATATAACCCTCCACTAAATGAAAGAAAACCAAGGCAAGAGTAAGACAGAAACAACATGGCAGTTAACACTATCATTGAGAGAGCAGCTGCTGCTGCCTGTAGAAACCGATCCCATCTGCTCATCATGGAGGACTTTAATCACAGAAGGATAGACTGGGAAAACAGAGAACCACATGGTGGTGAGGAAACATGGAGAGCGAAACTGCTGGAGGTGACGACTAGAAACTTTTTAAGTCAGCATGTCAAGGGTCTCACGAGAATGAGAGGCGATGATGAACCAGCAAGACTCGACCTAGTATTCACTCTGAACGATTCACACATAAGGGAAATCGGTCTTGAAGCCCCCGTGGGTATGAGTGATCACAGTGTACTGTTGTTTGAGTATCTGGTCGAAGAAGGGTTAATGTACTCAAGGAAGGGACCAGAAAGCAAGAGGCCAGCATTTCGGAAGGGAAACTATGAGGAGATGAGAAAATTCCTAATTGAAATAGCTTGGGAAACAGAGCTCAAACCAAAGACGGTTCAAGACATGATGGCATAGCGAGCAAGGCAAAGACTCAACCCAAACTGCTGCATAGTCACATCAGGAGGAAAACAACAGTGAAGGAACAGGTAATGAACCTGAGGATAGGGGCAGAAAGATTCACTACAAACGACAAGGAAATGTGAGAGGAACTCAATAAGTAATTCCAAGAAGTCTTCACCTCAGAGCAAGAAGAAGTCCCAGAGATAAGGGAGGGGAACATCAAACCAGACACCACTAGAGGAGTTTGTAATTCACTACAAAGGCCGTGTGTAATGAAGTAAGGGCGAAGAAGAACGGCATATTGACATAGCTCGAGTGCATGGGGGAGAGTTGTGTAAAACCCTGGTTTGTGTCTCGGAGAGGCTGCAGGATCCAGTAAGTTCAGTAGAACTTCGGTTTCAACTCCTTTTGACCATGTCGTAGCTCAGTCGATTAAGGCAGCGTCTGGGATGCTCTCGGACGCAGGTTCGAAACCTCGTCACGGCCTTTGTGGATTTGTTCATTTGATGCATCACGCAACTGTGATTTCAGTATGTAACTAAGTAAATTGATTTGGCTAGATAAGGGTAAAGCTGCTTGTAGATTAGTTTTTCAAATAATTTTGACAAATTTGGCATAATTGATATAGGTCTTAAGTTGTTGACATCAGTGAGATCACAACATTTGTGGACTGGGGTTACTCTCGCTTTTTCTTTAGAATATCTGGAAAGGCTTCGAGTTCAAGTGACTTGTTGAAGAGCAATGCAATGGCAGGAGCTAAAGATCTGGAGTTTTTTTGTAAACAAGAGTTGGTATTTCCTCAAGGGCACTAGACATGGTTTTAAAGGAAAGGATTATCTCAGTAACATCAGTGGAATAAGCAGGCGTTAGGTACAGAAGCTGTGGATAGTTACCTGTAAGATAGTCCTGAACATTAGTACTGGAAGATGGAATATCATTTACTAGGGATGACCCAATGGAAGAGAAGAACCTATTGAACTCAATAGCAGTATCAGAGACTGAAAGCTGACCATCGTTATTGGACAGGAGTATTAGTTTGTTATTTAGAATCTTCTTTGATCCCAATATTTGTGAAATTGTGCTCCATGTTTTCTTAATGTTGCCCTTTCTGTGGGTAAATTTATCTTCGTAGTATATAATTTTAGCTCCTCTAATTATTTTAGATAGCAATGATAAGTATTTAATTAAAAATTCTTTGGAGACGATTCCTAACCTATACTTCTTCTTAAGGTCATGTTTTTTATTAATGGATTTAAGTATCCCCTTTATAAGCCAAGGATTGTTTAGCCTTTTAGTTGTGACTTGTTTTGTTAGCATATGACAGTGGGTGATATAAAGGCTGAGAGTTTTTTGAAGAAAATATTGCACCGCTAGACACTGCTATGTTACACAATTCGGATTCCCAGTTGATATTAGCAGCAGCAGCTATAAAATTGCCTATAGGAGATTCATTGTGCTATAGCTTAAAAGCTATAAAGCCTATCTCCCTTGTCTCTAGAGATAGTTTGTTAATGTTGGTTAGGAAAAATGTGGGGTAATGGTCTGTAGTGCTATCGATGATTATCCCTGAAGTAAGTGGAGAGGTTATGTTGGTCCAGGTGTGATCAAGAGCCGTGGCAGTACTGTCACTGATTCTAGTAGGTCTAGTGACCAAGAGTATGAGGAAGCAGGAATTCATACAGTTGAGGAAACTAGCAGCAGGAGGGTTATCAGGCTCGCAGAGGTCAACGTTAAAGTCCCTAGAAATAATTAAGTGGTTTTTGTTCAGTCTGTTCTCTAGTATTAGATTTCTAAGGTTAGAGCTAAATTCAGTCGCATCAATGTAAGGAATCCTGTAGATTGCTCTCACAGTCAGGACAGCATCGCTACCCTTGACTCTGAAACAGGCAGATATATATATACTCTCCATAAGGGTCTCTAGGTTTAATTACTTCAGAAGTACCACCATCTCTTTGTATAGGACTACAGTAGTGAATTGCTGAGTAGTTAGGTATGTTGTAGAGTTGAGTAGTGTCCTCTTTTAACCACGTTTCAGTAAACACAACAAAAGAGAATTTGTTGTCAACTGTTTGGATCAGGGCACTAACATCATCAAAGTGTTTGCTCAGAGATCTTACAATCAACTTAATTACAGAAACATTGTGATTACACGCTAAAACATTGTTCACATCATGTGCTGTATAATACCTGCGATTTTGATAAATAAAGTGATGATTGTCATAGATACTAGATAAGAGGTTAAGGTCTGGGTCTATAAAGGTTTGCATAAGAGAGCTGTTTTACAGAAAAGCCAAAAAATACAATTATAAAATAACTAGATATGAAAAAAAAGAATATATAAAATTATACACAAAAATGAGGTAGGTTGCTTAAAGGTACTTTAAGGTACACTGAAGGTAATAATTTGCACTAATGATCAAAATTGCACAGGCAAAGCCAAGAGCACAATGGTGGTGAGGCTAGGCAACCTGGGTTACAAGGGTGGTGAGGCTAGGCAACCTGGGTTACAAAGAAAAAATTGAATAAAAATTCTAAAGTAATATAAACTTAATGGCAATTTAAGTATTAAAAACTTAATGGGAACTTAAGAAAAGTAAAAATGAACTGGCATAATTAATAACAATTGATGACCAATAAAAATAAAAAGCAGTTAAGAAATCTATAAAACAAATAGCTTAGTTACTATAATATTATGAATACACTATAGTTGAATACTAAAGTTACACTAAAACAAAATAAGGTAGATAAAATAGAGATACACTCAGGTACACTGAATGATGAAGTTTATACTGGAGGACACAGGCAAAGCCAGTGTACATTGGAACAAGGGAGTAAAAAAGAACAAAAAAGAGATAATAATAAAGATGACATTTTTTAAAAAATAAAGTTAAAACCATTTGAAAAGAAAAGCCGAGCTATAGTACACATTGGTAGTTAAATGAGATTATAATTTGAATTCTGGTTATTCGGCAGTTATCCCACAGTCATTCAGGAAAGAATTGAGGTGAGCTTCAGTGGTTATTACATAGGTTTTTACAGTGTCCGTCCTCTTAGCTATAATTTTACCACCTCGCACAAAACAATGTTTAATTACAGGGGAATTTTTGCAGAAACCATGAAGTTTAAGTAAGAGATTTTGTCTGAATCTGGTCAGACATTCATTCACATAAACAGTGCATTTAGTAGAGACTGCAGATTTGATAAGGTCTGACTTGCGGGAGCAGCTATCTAGTTTAACTCGAATTTTCCTGTTATTTATACCAGGTGATTTGATACCCACTCTATAAGCTGATTTGATGTCACTTGTTTTGATTGAATATCTTATCTCATCCTGTTATTCGTGGATCACGATGGCAGCACAGTCCTCTCTTTCAGATTCTTGGGGAAAATCACGTGAAGAGATAACGACAGAATCAAGGAGTTTATGTTGGTCTGATTCATCTTGGGTAATAGTGTGTTGCTGTTGTAGGGTGTTAAGATGGTTCTCAAACTGTTGTAGCAAGACTTCCTGTTTTCTAGTGGTTTCTGCTGGTTTAAAGTCAGTAGCTGTGGTCTTGAGAGAGTTTAATTCTAGTTGGAGGAGGTCGACTCTGGCAGACAGATCTTGATTAATCTTGAGCATTGCTGAAGCTTTACATCGCAGGGTCATTATTAAGTCCGATTGCTCTTGGATTACCCAACCACTTGGACTAGACGATAGACCGACGGTCTCGCCTCATGCAGGTCGGCGTTCAATCCCTGACC
>NW_027189862.1:0-50000 GCF_040958095.1 Procambarus clarkii | reverse complement strand
GACGTAGGTCGCGGGCGACAAATCAGGGCCCGCCATGACGTCACCGAGTGCCCCGGGCGGCGCCAACGTCAGAGTTGTTCTGACCTCGGAAGCGACAGGACGCGCCTCGGTCTGCTCTCAAGGATTGGAGGCTCTGCAAGCCTTATTCAGTGGATTGAGCTGGCCATCGCAGCCCATCATAGTTATTGGAGACCCTGCGCTTCTGGGAAGCAAAAGAGGAACCAAGTTCAGTGAGCAGAGAAGTGCCAAACTTGGAAAATAGTCGGCGACGACCTGGGCGGCGCCACTGGCTGGACGTTGAGGTCTGGAAGGTGGGCGGGCAGGCCCAGCTGTGACTGGGGTCACATCCACTGAGAATCTTGGAAGGACGACACCGTGCCTAGGACAAGGAGCAACGCCTTGTGGGAGAGGCGAGTGTGGGGGAAAAATAGTGATTAGCTCAGCGCCCATCGATGAACCAGGATTGGGGCAGCTGAATCTCAGGGATTGGAACGGCGACGACGCGAAGGCTTCACGACACCTGAGGACCTGTGGAACGTTCTGGATCGTCAAGGATCGACCCAAGGAAGCGTGGGAACCTCACACCATCGAGGGACAGGCGTCGTGAGCCAGGAATGTAAGGTAGATCATTTTCCCTCCCATTACCCCTTGTATGAGTAGGCTAGTTAGGCCACAATATTTGCTTGTGTATGTGGCAGCAAGACTTTATTACTTTAATAGTAGAATAGGCTGCAAGGCAGCTTGTGTCCAGGACTGTCAGAGAGGACAGTGTGTATGGATGACAGGACAGTGAAGAAGAGGTGCCGACGTGGTGAAGAGGCCCTCCTGTGAGAGTGTGAGACTCCTGTCTTCCTGCCCAGTTGAAGGAGTGTTGGAGGTCGTGGAAGAAGAGGCTGACGATCTCCAGACTCATTATCCATATTCCATATTCATGTATTACTTGTGATTGTGTGTGTGTGTTCATGTAATTTGCATCAGTAAATCCACACATTTTATTACTGTGTTTGAGTGTGCCTCCATTTATGATATTTCTCTATGAGCATACATTTCTGGCTACAAACAATATATAATACACCCACTGAACTGCATTGTTGGGGTGCAGATATAATAACCCAGCTGGCGACCTTGCTAAGAGGAAGATAGAGAAGACAGGCGGGAAAGGAGTTCCTGCAACCTTTTTTTGTCTGGCAGGCAAGACTCAGGGGAGGTTATGGTTATAGGTAAGCCTGAGTCTTCCTTCACTCCCTCACGGGTCTAGGCCGGAACTGTTAACAGCAGTTTCCCCGTGTTTGACTGAAGGGCTTCCAGGGTGAATCAGTGGCACCCCTTTGTGGTGGAAGCAAAGACCTGCGGAGGTGGGCATTGTTGGTCCTCTCTTGTGTGACCAAGGAGACTCCGGTGAATCCAGGGAGTCGGAGGGGCTGAGTATTTGGGCCTTTGAGCCCCTAGTAGCCGAGTGTTAGCAGAGCCCCGGACCGCCCACCCCCACGTGACAAGAGAACTGGCGACCTTGCCAGGATTCGAACCCCAGTAGCCAGGAACTGGGAACTTCGCCAGGAAGCGTGGATCAAGCTACAGTGTGGACCAAATTTCAAGACAAGTGTTGCCAGGGTACTAATACAGTGTGGCCAGTGAATTCGGTGGTACTGTTACTCAACCGGCTAAGGGACTGAAACGGTGAAATTAGTACCTACTAACTTGTCTGTGCTGTCGTGTATGCTCAATGATATGGAGATGGAGGAAGACAAAGTAAAGAAATTTATTGACACAAGGGACGAGAGAATTTTGGAAGAGTGTACCAAGGCCCAGCTCCAACAAGTGGCAAACCACTTTGGGATCAGGTTGAGGACGACTAAGGTAGCGGAGCGAAGGATAGAGATCATGGCACAGCTCACAGCTCGAGAGGAAGCGACGGGAGAGGAGCCATCTCAAGAGGAGCCGTCCCGAGGAGAGCCGTCGCAAGGTGAACCGTCCCGACTAGGGCCTCCCCAAGCGCCTACCAGTGTGGAGAGAATTCACAGTGAACATGGGAGCAGTGGAAGGTCCAGCTGTAGTAAGAGGAGCCTGCAACTGGAAATAATGAAGATGCAACTGGAGGCCCAGCTGCGACGAGAGGAGAGAGAAGCGCAAATGCATCGAGAGGAACGTGCGGCTGAGCTGCAGCGAGAGGAACGTGCGGCTGAGCTGCAGCGAGAGGAGCGAGAAGCTCGGCTGCAGCGGGAAGAAGGAGAGAGACAACTGCGACTGGAGGAGATAAGGGCAAAGAAAGAAGTCGAATTGCGTCGCATTGAACGTGGTCTGCCCTCACTACCTGCACGGCGGGATGACCTCAAGGTAAGGGAACGTGACTTACCTACGTTCGAACCACAAGAAGCTGAGGCGTTCTTCGAACACTTTGAACGGATAGCGACTCTGAAGGAGTGGCCGGAAGATGATTGGGCTGCTCTGGTCCAGGGCAGGTTGACTGGTGAGGCCCGGGAAGCCTATAACATGCTGGACCTAGAGGAGTGTACTAGTTATGACGTGATTAAGAATGCGGTTCTCCACTCATTCCGGCTGAATCCGGAGATGTACCGGAAGCGGTTCAGAGAGTGTACAAGAGCGTCGGGAAAGACTTACGCCGAGACCGCCAGGGATATGGAACGGAAATTCCTACGATGGTTGAAGGCGGAGGAAGCGGAGTCGGTGGATGATATCAAACGACTGATAGTGATGGAGAAGTTCATGTCGGTGCTCCATCCTGAGTTGCGAGTAAGGGTGAGAGAAGCAGGTATTAAGGACCTGAAGGCTGCAGCGGATCGAGCCGACATGCTGGAGGAGGCACTACATATCAGGAGGGAGGGGCCGCCCAGACACTCGCCTTACCCCAGGTCGGGAAGGAACCTTAGGAGTTCAGGAGGAGCGAGGACGAGTGGGGACTCTCCCAAGAGTAGTGTGCCCGATGAAGTAACGCAGTTCAAAAGCTCAAGAGACGCGGGGAGGAAGCCCCAAGCTGTGAGCAGTGGACCTAACTCGGGAGCAAGTGCTGCAGTCCCGGATACGACGACAGGGAGTCCAAGGAGGACCCAGGGGACGTTTGCAAGTGGTACCGCCAGAGTGACTAGCGAGTGGCCGCCCAGGGGAGGTGGCCGATGCTACAACTGTGGTGTGAGAGGACATTATGCCCGCGAGTGTGAGGAGCACCAAAGGAATGTAGGATTAATGTTGGAAGAGGAGAGAGTGTTTGTTCACACCCCATATTATAGTGGACCCAAGGTGTTGGATATTTCCAACATCGAATACAACATTGTTGTATTCTCATTACTTATTACTAATCATATTAATATTGTAGTAAGTAAAATTAACAACTCGTAGAATTCTCCTGTACTAATAATTCATCTGTGCATTAGGCTAGAATTCTCACGTCATCTAACGCTAGTATTGCGTCAGATTTCTTTACAGTAAAACACATTATATACAATTTGTGTGAGAATTAAATACGATTCTCCATAATTAAGGCATTCTGTATGACAACTGATTGCAGACGAATTGTTCTCTAACTAAAAGCCGAATAGAGCGTTAGAATTATACCGTCTACTTCGCGATAGTGTTAACGTCATCAATGAATGCTATGGGGAGACATTAATTCCTCTCCCTTGTATCTTTACTATTCTTAAATAGTTAAATAATAATATTTCGTTCCTCTAGATAATAAACCCGTCCAGTCTTTAGAGTTTCAAGCGCGAATGCGAGAAATATTAATGTTCATGCCAATAATTTGTGTAATGAACGTCGACTCGGCGTGGGGGGAGGGACGCGACGCCATACTCACTCGGTGAGGGAGTCGGGACGCGTACACGTGGGGAACCGAAGAGAGGCAGACCTGCGCTTAACGTACGCACAAAAGACGCCATTGTCCAGTAAATAGGACACGTGTGTCTATCTACAGATGAAAGCCGCCACTGTGAGGCGTGAACGACCTTGCAGATAATATCTTCAACTAGTGCTGGTGTTAAATAAGGGACCCCTAGACTTGGTTCCTGACGACACGTGATCAGCCAACTTGAAACGCATCAATCCAGGATAGGTTCACCGGAGCCTGGGATGCGAAATTACGGCAATCTTAATACTTACACAGTGCCCACAGCTAAGTACCTTTTATTTGATGCATCATTTACAGGTTTAATAATAGCGGGGTGATTGCGCGTCACGCGGCACGACAACACCTAATAACAGGTGATTAGAAATTTCTCTGTAGATATCAATAATCTTGAATATGTATTGAGTAGTTAAATCAATTGCTACTGGTAGTTATTTATTTTGCAGCTCGAGAGACGAATTCCTCATGCTGTCTTCTCCATGTTAACCGTGTCTGACGTCGGTGTACCAGACTTGGAGATTAAGAGGACTGCCAGGGTTATCTAAAGGAATCTATTACCAGCTAAGGCTTATTTCTTTTACTCATAGCATTGCAATTTGATACATTCAGAATGTTTTCAACATAATGTGTGATTTACTGTAATTCATTATTATGCTCATATTCATGTTCTTCTTTGTATGAATAATATTATATTCTACATTAATTATAGGATTAGATTATTATTAATAGAATTAGTGAACGAACCACACTGATTCCTGGACGTACTGACCTCCAGTAATAACCCCCCAATGTAGGTGTTTGAGGTTTGGTTTTAATAATACAGCCCATTAATTATTCTTATGATCATACTTTCTAGTCATATCCATAGTCACTGGTTTTCTCTAGAATTTTATCTAATGATCTGAAATTCTCAGTTTCCCTCTTTACTTTAAAAGCGGGTGGTCCTTCGTAATTTAATTTACTACTTTAATTATTAATTAATCAGAATCAAACCCAAATATCCCAATGGTCCTTTTCGAACCGGATAGGCATTAAATTTATAATTAAAATATTAACCATTAATAACTAATCCTTGTGTGATAGAAGCTAGACTAACTATTTAATCAATTGTGTCAACTAACATTGTAACACATCAGTTAGTCTAGATCACACTAACATATTGCTACTTTTATCTCATGTATAAAGTGGCTTTAGTGGGTCATAGCCAATTACCCACAACACTTAGACCTATACCTCACACCGAGGTGAGAATCTTTAGGTCACCAGGAGCAACAGCTCACAATTTTACAATAACACCACCCTAACACCTGCGTTAGAGTGGCCTCACCACCTAACTATCATATACTTAGGTGGTAATGACATCCACCCCACTCGTCATCCAGCCGAGGTGATCAAACACCTCAAAAACATAATTTCTTCTTTCAAGCTCATCAGTGAATCAGTAGTATTCACATTAGTGGAGCCTCGCCAACCTAGCCAAGATAATCGTTGGGGAGTAACTCCGGAATACTACCTGAGAGCTGCTAAGTACATAAATTTCAGGCTGAAAAAACGAGTGAGATTGGATGCCACATATATACAATTTACAGCCAGACCTTACAGACAGAACCTGACCAGAGACGGTGTACATTTGTCAGGGGAATCTAGGTTGCATGTGGTTGACAAGTTAATTAACACCATCAACCATCACAAAAGGCTGTGGCTAGCAAGCCAAACTTAACTGTACATAATTATTCACCTGTGTGTGCAAGAGCACTCTTATAAAACAAAAAACCCAAAAATACAGCACAACTATATTTACCTTATTGCACCACAATAATCTTTACCCATGTTATTAGGTAGAATTTAGGCTGAGATTGTGCTGAATTTGGTACAAGCCCAGACTAAATAATTTTATAGTTCTTAGCTAGGAATTATTATGACTAGATCTAAAACTAGTCAGTGTTGTGTATATATTACATTATTGTGCTGACCCTCTACAGGGTGGGATAAATTTTTGAGAGAACTCTGATTGGAGTATCTCCATAATATTTCTCTTGTATACATTATTTTGTGTATCTATTTTGTGTATTGCTGGATTATCTCCATTAACTCTGATGGTGATAAGGATGAGCTAACCGGACGAGAACTAGTGGTGGAGTTCAGACAGTACACAAAATATCTAGCTATTTGTTGTTAGGTAGGTAGGTACATTCAACCTCAAGTGAGGTAAACCATAAAGTAGTCATTTTAATTTAGGCTACAATTAATGTTACCTGTTCACTAATGAACAAGTATCCAAGCTTCATTAGTAATACATACCCTAACACTGTGAAGTTTGAACCTAAGCCCAACATGGCTACTCCTGAACAATTGAGGAGAACCTACATTGGCCTTAAAGGTCACTTGACCAGATTAATCAATAAGGCTGATGACTTAACTAAAGATAATCCCATTGACTCTTATCACTTAGAGTCAACAGTTAGATTGGCTGATCTGAAGTTTGATCAAGTCAGAACTGCAGGTCAATCTTATCTTGCTCTGCTAAATACTGTAGAAATTGATCCTGATGAAGTAAGTCAAATAGTAAACGACATCTCCCAATATGAAGAGGAGACTCATGATAAAATTTTCAGGCTTTCTAAATTAGCCAAACAGTCTGGATCCAATGCCAGCAACACTGGGTCTCACTTCAATAATCACTTACCTGAGGTTCGTTTACCTACTCTAGACTTGCCCACCTTTTCAGGATTAGATACAGAAAATTGGGACAATTTTTGGACTTCCTTTGAAGTTCACATCCATAAGAAACAGTCTCTAGACAAGGTTTCTAAATTTTCATACCTACTCAGTCTTCTCACAGGAGAGGCTAAAAAGGTCATACATAACCTTACTCTTGATGAGAGTAATTATGAGGAAGCTATAAAACTCCTGAAGTTGAACTATTGCAACAAAGAGTTAAGTATAGCTACCCTTTATTATCAATTGCTAGATCTGAATGCACCAAACAGTAGACCAGAGTCACTTCAAAGCTTCAGACTAGAAGTAGAGTCTCTAGTAAAGGCCTTAGGTACCAAGGTTAATATACCTAGTTCTGAATGGTCTATCAAGCTATTGTTACAGAGGAAATTACCTCGGAATGTCTTGACAGAGCTCTGCTCACATTATAATACTGAGTTTCTTACTCTCGATCAGATTTTCGAGGGGTTGAGGATCACAGTTAATAGGTTAAAGACTCATGACAAAATTAAACCTGAGTCCAAACCAATTAATACTGATAATTCAGTCAAACCTAAACAGACTCCAAGTAAGTCTAATAAATATAAATCCAAACCTACTCCATCCACCAGGAAAAGAAGTGGAAATGTAGGTACATATTCAGTATCTCCTTCAGAGATAACTCATGACTTGTCTACTAAAGAGACTAGGTCTATTAATCAAAGAAAGTGTCTGTTCTGCAATCAGGAACACACCACTTATCAATGCTCTGCTTATCCTACGTATAATGCTAGAGTTAAAAGGTTACAGGAATTGCACAAATGCACTAAATGTATGGGTTCTCATGATCCCAAGAAATGTGCAGTACCACTACGTACTTGCAACCGTTGTAAACAGGGTGTACACCACTACGCCTTATGTAGGAAATCTCCTACACCAACTATGCCCATTGGAGAGAATTTTACTAATTCTACATCAGTGCAATACTGTAAGGTACATCACGAAGTGAATGTACTCGCTACTGAGTCAGGCAACAGTACTACCTTGCCTACTGCTCAGCTTAAATTAATAAACCGAAGATCTAGAATTAACAGTAGAGGTCTCTTTGACCAAGGTTCCCAAAAAACTTTCATCACACAACAGTTGGTAGATGATTTAAATTTAAAACCTACCAAAAGTGTGAAGTTAAACATTTCTGGTTTCCTATCAAATAGTGGACCACGTGACTACAAGGTAGTCAAATTACTAGTTAGATTAGGATCCTCTGCTAGCCCAATTCATGCTGTGGTCGTAGATAAGATTCCTACGGACTTGCAAGTCACAGGATTAGCTCGAACTGCGAGACACCTTAAGCGAAACCGCATGAGGCTAGCGGATCATAAAATAAATTCCGATTGTCTCACAGATATTGGAATATTAATAGGCGCGGATCATTATTACAAGTTTATCACTGGATGCACTAGGCAACATGGTATGAATTTGTTGTCGTCCGCAGGGGGCAAATTGCTCACAGGACCCGTGCTTTTCAGACAAGGTCCAGCGCCCACAAACCAACAAACCAATAATGTAATTGTGGCGTGACTAGGCTTAGAGCAGTCACCCCTACGCTTCAGGGAAATAGCCGAGGACATTGAGTCTGACCCACCAATACATCGTTTGTGGGATCTAGATACGTTAGGCATCATCCCTGAGCAACCAAGTCCTGATGATACATGGACTTACCAGCAATATCTGGATACGGTTGTCTACTCAAATAAACAATACTGGGTAAGACTCCCATGGAAGTTAGATCATCCCCAACTTCCAGTGAATTATTTTAAGGCAGCCTCACAATTGCGGTCTCAATTAACACGACTGCAGAAGCAGCCAGAGAAATTAACCATGTATCACCAACTTATCCAACAACAACTTAACAATAAGTTCATTGAAGTTGTGGAACACGATGACCGAAAAGCAGGTCATTATTTACCTCACCATGCTGTGGTGAAAGACTCACTGACAACACCTATTCGTATTGTCTTTAATTGCAGTGCTAAAGTAAAACCTAATAGTGTGTCTCTAAATGAATGTCTCCAAACGGGACCTAGCCTAACACAAAGGCTACATGACGTATTGTTACGATTTCGTACAGGCATTTTTGCCTACACTGCTGACATCAGCAAAGCCTTTCTCCGAGTAGGTTTGCAGGAGGAAGATCGTGACTACACAAAATTCCTCTGGTACAAGGATCCACTGGATCCTAACAGTGAAATAATCACCTATCGGTTCGCCTCTGTATTATTTGGTGCTACATCCTCACCGTTTCTTTTGCAAGCCACATTAGACACGCATTTGAGGAAATCAGACAGCCCTTATAAGGCAACCATTAGCGACAACTTGTATGTCGACAATTTCCAGGGGACAACTAATGATCAAGCTGATCTGGTAGAAATCTACCATGAGGCTAACCGTGAACTGTTAGGAGCTAATATGCCTCTACAGTCGTGGGCCTCAAATAATAAACTACTTAACCAGTTAATTGAGAAGGAATTTCCCGATTATCAGGTACCCAGTAGCTTAAAGGTTCTAGGCATGGAATGGAACACCAACACTGACGAAATGAATGTCAAGTCAGTGCAAACTGATAACTCCACCCTTACCATGAGAACACTGCTCTCATTTGTCAGTCAACCATTTGACCCTTTAGGCCTACTTAGTCCTATATTAATAAGGGGCAAACTCCTAATGCAGGAGTGCTGGCAACAACATATGGGATGGGATGACCCGTTACCAAGTGAGTTACAAGCCAAATGGCAAATACTCTCAACGGATTTTAATCAGTTAGGTGTTTTGAAATTTCCACGTAATGCCTCGGGACCAAACTTACCCACCAATTTGCACGTTTTTTGCGATGCCTCTGGCAAAGCATATGGCGCAGTAGCCTATTTAGTTAACAGTGCTCAATCAATTTTACTCACATCAAAAGCAAGAGTTGCTCCCATCAAAAAGAGATCCTTACCTCAGATGGAATTGACTGCGTTGCTAGTGGGAGTAAGGTTAGCCCATTGCCTGGCAAAAACACTCAGTAATATCCACTTTGGTGAGATTGTAGTGTGGTCAGACAACGAGGCAGTCTTACAATGGGTAAGAAACAATAACAACAAAACTCCTTACGTCAGTAATCGCGTCAGGGAGATTCATGATTTATCCGCAGGTTATAAGTTTAGACATGTCCCTACTAAGGACAATCCTGCAGATTATTTGTCGAGAGGATTGACATTAAAACAACTTGTCAAATCTTCACTGTGGTTCGACGGACCTTCATGGCTTGTTGGTGGTCAGTGGCCCAAACAAAAGCCACAAGTCATCGTGACCAATATCACCACTCCCATGAAGGACCCAGAGCCTCAGCGAACATTAGCCATTAATCCTCATCATTATTCTAATTTAAGCAAATTGTTACGAGTGACTGCACACGTGTTTGATTTCCTCTCTAAAATAGGAATACGACACAAATTCCCCAATCCTGTTCATTATTGGATTAAACGGGCGCAGCAAGAGACTTACGGAAGCGAATTTGAGAATCTTCCGGATAAACTCACTAAATCTCTGGGCATCTGGTACGATGTCAACACTCATAACATACTACGATGTGGAGGACGTTTGCTACATGCAAAGATTGACTTAGACACTAAGAACCCAATCCTTTTACCTCGCCACCACATCATAACTAAACTTTTTGTCCTACATCACCATCAATATGGTACCCTACATGGTGGAGTTTTAGATACTCTCACCGATCTTAGACAAAAGTACTGGCTTCCTCAAGGTCGTCAGACTGTTAAGACCATTATTAAATCTTGTGTAATCTGTAAGAGATACGACGCTAGAGTCTGTCCTTACCCAGGACCTCCTCCACTCCCAGAAGAGCGAGTAGTTCATCTTCGTCCATTCGAAACCACTGGAGTAGATTATACAGGAGCCTTACTCCTCACTGGTAACCCAGATAATATACCAGTGAAAGCGTACATTTGTCTCTTTACCTGTGCTACAACCAGAGGTGTACACTTAGAGGTCACCCCAGACATGAGTGCTGAAGCGTTCATTCAAGCTTTCCGCAGATTTGCTGCCCGTCGATCATGTCCTAGATTAATGATATCAGACAACGGATCTAATTTTGTAGCGGGAGAAAGCTGTTTACGAGAAGTCTGGAACCACCCTGAAGTGCAATCAGTCTTACAAAGAAGACAATGTCACTGGAAATTCATAGCACCAAGAGCCCCTTGGCAAGGTGGGTTCTATGAGCGAATGGTAGGCACAGTCAAAAGATGTCTAAGGAAAACGTTACACCGACAAAGGGTCAGTTACTCAGAACTCCAAACTATTGTTGTAGAAATCGAGGCGCGAGTCAATAACCGCCCGATCACCTACCTGTCTGATGATTACACCCAGAGAGAACCACTGAGCCCCTCTCACTTGATCCATGGAGGTCTATTGAGCCCTCTCATCCCCTTAGTCGAAGAGGACCCAGTAGACCCATCCCATGTGACTCGAGGAGACTTGGTGGAAAGCTACCAACATCTTTCTAGAGTTATCAACAGGTGGAATGAGGTGTGGACTCGAGAATACCTCACAGCTCTACGAGAATACCACTACGGAGCTTCGAGTCCTTACAATAAGGTACAATTAAAACCTGGAGACCTTGTACTAGTCGACAGTGATGGACCAAGGTCCGAGTGGCCTATAGGAAAAATCGTCACCATCCACCCAGATCGACAAGGTGTCCTAAGAGTGGTTAAAGTCTTATGCAAGGGCAACACTACTCTAAAAACTTTAGAGAAGCTGGTTCCCCTAGAACTGACTGAACAAGAATATCAGCCAAATCCAGCTTCCCCAGTAATTTCAGAGGACAATGAATCTGTTCCTCCAAGCAACCGTCCCACTAGAGCTGCAGCTCAACAATGTAGGCGGAATTTGCGAGCCTATTATAACTCTGAAGAAGAATAATTTCCTTCATTTCCCCCTAAGGAAACTGTACTGATACTACGATGTGATATCGCGTAACGAAACATTACACGTCACTATGACCCAAGATATCGCATCACTGTAGATTCTGTTAGTTTAAATTGGGAGAGTTAAATTTATAAATATTGTGTAGGCTACAAACATGTTTCAGTTGACATGTGAATAACAAGACTTAAATTCTTGTAAGTCCTTGATAAATCCGGGACGTTCGTTATGTGTGTACTAACATACTAACATACTAATGTGTTAATCTTAATATTACTTCGGGATAGGTCAGTACAACACAGTACACTGCGACCCTGGGAATCCCCCCCTGGAGTTATGTTGGATATTTCCAACATCGAATACAACATTGTTGTATTCTCATTACTTATTACTAATCATATTAATATTGTAGTAAGTAAAATTAACAACTCGTAGAATTCTCCTGTACTAATAATTCATCTGTGCATTAGGCTAGAATTCTCACGTCATCTAACGCTAGTATTGCGTCAGATTTCTTTACAGTAAAACACATTATATACAATTTGTGTGAGAATTAAATACGATTCTCCATAATTAAGGCATTCTGTATGACAACTGATTGCAGACGAATTGTTCTCTAACTAAAAGCCGAATAGAGCGTTAGAATTATACCGTCTACTTCGCGATAGTGTTAACGTCATCAATGAATGCTATGGGGAGACATTAATTCCTCTCCCTTGTATCTTTACTATTCTTAAATAGTTAAATAATAATATTTCGTTCCTTTAGATAATAAACCCGTCCAGTCTTTAGAGTTTCAAGCGCGAATGCGAGAAATATTAATGTTCATGCCAATAATTTGTGTAATGAACGTCGACTCGGCGTGGGGGGAGGGACGCGACGCCATACTCACTCGGTGAGGGAGTCGGGACGCGTACACGTGGGGAACCGAAGAGAGGCAGACCTGCGCTTAACGTACGCACAAAAGACGCCATTGTCCAGTAAATAGGACACGTGTGTCTATCTACAGATGAAAGCCGCCACTGTGAGGCGTGAACGACCTTGCAGATAATATCTTCAACTAGTGCTGGTGTTAAATAAGGGACCCCTAGACTTGGTTCCTGACGACACGTGATCAGCCAACTTGAAACGCATCAATCCAGGATAGGTTCACCGGAGCCTGGGATGCGAAATTACGGCAATCTTAATACTTACACAGTGCCCACAGCTAAGTACCTTTTATTTGATGCATCATTTACAGGTTTAATAATAGCGGGGTGATTGCGCGTCACGCGGCACGACAACACCTAATAACAGGTGATTAGAAATTTCTCTGTAGATATCAATAATCTTGAATATGTATTGAGTAGTTAAATCAATTGCTACTGGTAGTTATTTATTTTGCAGCTCGAGAGACGAATTCCTCATGCTGTCTTCTCCATGTTAACCGTGTCTGACGTCGGTGTACCAGACTTGGAGATTAAGAGGACTGCCAGGGTTATCTAAAGGAATCTATTACCAGCTAAGGCTTATTTCTTTTACTCATAACATTGCAATTTGATACATTCAGAATGTTTTCAACATAATGTGTGATTTACTGTAATTCATTATTATGCTCATATTCATGTTCTTCTTTGTATGAATAATATTATATTCTACATTAATTATAGGATTAGATTATTATTAATAGAATTAGTGAACGAACCACACTGATTCCTGGACGTACTGACCTCCAGTAATAACCCCCCAATGTAGGTGTTTGAGGTTTGGTTTTAATAATACAGCCCATTAATTATTCTTATGATCATACTTTCTAGTCATATCCATAGTCACTGGTTTTCTCTAGAATTTTATCTAATGATCTGAAATTCTCAGTTTCCCTCTTTACTTTAAAAGCGGGTGGTCCTTCGTAATTTAATTTACTACTTTAATTATTAATTAATCAGAATCAAACCCAAATATCCCACACAAGGTGAAGGGTTGGGAAATGAAGTTGGGTGAACATCCCTTCGTTTTCGGGGCCAACGTGAAGTTTGGAAAGTCAGACCCAGTGGAGGTTGCCGTGCTTCGAGATACGGGTGCTGACATAAGTATGGTGACCAGTATTCTCCCCAAGGAATTTAATGATTCACCTGTGGGAGTGGTGAGGATACACAGTGTGGGGGAGGAATACAGGTTGCCACTTCACGAAGTACAGCTGATTGCCGACTGCGGAGTCGAGAAAGCTATAGTAGCTGTAGCCCCTAAATTACCCCTAGAGCATGTACAGATGGTGCTGGGTAATGACCTCGGAGGAGGCAGGATACAACCCGATTGGGCCAGGAGTGCTTATGTTGCAAGCAGCGGTATCGGTACCTCAATACCTCACCGATATTGAGGTACCGATACCGATACCTCACGACCGAACGACCGATACCTCACCCTGCCGGGTGAGGTATCGGTCGTTCCAGATGACAGAGAGGAAGCCGACTTCGCCAGGGGAAACGTCGCCAGAGACGACGACAACGAGGGCGAGAGTGCAGAGAGGTCGTCGGAGGTAGTGGAAAACCCCGACGAAGCCCTCCGACTAAGCCTGATGATGCGTGTGGAGGAGTGGCGAGGAGCAGCTGTACAAACGCCTGGGGCGGTGAAGAGGCTGCAGACCGCACTCCCTCCATACAGAAACGTAAATAAAGTAAGCTCAGTGGATGAGCGAACGGCAGTGAGGGGCAGAGTGGAGGAGCCACGACGCAAGGCACCCTATGCCGGCCAGATGAATAGTGGTAGGTGCAAGATGAACCACCGTGGTGAGGTGAGCCACAGGGAGGTGGATGAGCCCAACCACGAACCGAAGAAGACGTCTGCAGGGAAGAGAATCTCATGGAGGAGTGAAGACGTTCGTCGGGAACGAAGGAGCGAGTGGTATAGGAAAGGCAATACGAAGAAAGCAGGGAATAGGTACACCCAGGGTAGGCGCCAGCCTGACCAGAGGGGCATCGGGCCATCGCAAAAGCCTAGTGTGGAAGAGAGGAAGCTGCTGGATGGAGTACAGGTTACAAGTGCCACTGTGAGGAGACAACGCACCTACGGGAGAAGAGGAACCGAGAAGAGAGAAGATTGGCGAAGAGGAGATCATGAGAGGAAACATGGAGTACCTGTAGGACGCAGTGGAAATGCAAGACTATCTCGGAGTGCACGACGCGGTGGAGGCGCCGCATGCACTGAATCTTACAGTGGTAACGAGCCGTGGGAGTACACTTGTAGCCACGGAGAGAGGATTTCTTGTAGGTGTTCAGGGAACACCTATCACAACCGGTACTATGCAAGGTGGAGATACAATGAGGCAAGTGACTGGCAAGGTGGTACGAGCCACGTCACCAACTGGAGGAGTGACACTTCAGGAACGGAGGGAGCAAGAGTATAGATTGCCCTCTTGAGTGCTGCTCTTCCGATATGACTCTTATTTTAAGGGGAGGGGTATGTTACGGTGCCCTCTCCTATTTCTTCCGTTTGCCGGCTTAAAGAGTCATATCAGCTCTCCCTACTGATTCTCTGAGGTTCAGGGAGTCTAATGATATATGTGGCGACCAGACCGGCTGCCAGTTAAGGGAAGGAAGTTATATTATAAGTTGTAAATAAAGGAAAATTGGCGCCCTGTTATAAAATGAAACAGTATCCCCTACGGCAGATATGACCTTTTGGAAGGGACACAAGCCGATCGCGGATTGGCCGACGTAGGTCGCGGGCGACAAATCAGGGCCCGCCATGACGTCACCGAGTGCCCCGGGCGGCGCCAACGTCAGAGTTGTTCTGACCTCAGAAGCGACAGAACGCGCCTCGGTCTGCTCTCAAGGATTGGAGGCTCTGCAAGCCTTATTCAGTGGATTGAGCTGGCCATCGCAGCCCATCATAGTTATTGGAGACCCTGCGCTTCTGGGAAGCAAAAGAGGAACCAAGTTCAGTGAGCAGAGAAGTGCCAAACTTGGAAAATAGTCGGCGACGACCTGGGCGGCGCCACTGGCTGGACGTTGAGGTCTGGAAGGTGGGCGGGCAGGCCCAGCTGTGACTGGGGTCACATCCACTGAGAATCTTGGAAGGACGACACTGTGCCTAGGACAAGGAGCAACGCCTTGTGGGAGAGGCGAGTGTGGGGAAAAAATAGTGATTAGCTCAGCGCCCATCGATGAACCAGGATTGGGGCAGCTGAATCTCAGGGATTGGAACGGCGACGACGCGAAGGCTTCACGACACCTGAGGACCTGTGGAACGTTCTGGATCGTCAAGGATCGACCCAAGGAAGCGTGGGAACCTCACACCATCGAGGGACAGGCGTCGTGAGCCAGGAATGTAAGGTAGATCATTTTCCCTCCCATTACCCCTTGTATGAGTAGGCTAGTTAGGCCACAATATTTGCTTGTGTATGTGGCAGCAAGACTTTATTACTTTAATAGTAGAATAGGCTGCAAGGCAGCTTGTGTCCAGGACTGTCAGAGAGGACAGTGTGTATGGATGACAGGATAGAGAAGAAGAGGTGCCGACGTGGTGAAGAGGCCCTCCTGTGAGAGTGTGAGACTCCTGTCTTCCTGCCCAGTTGAAGGAGTGTTCCCAGACTCCTGAGTCGACTCTCAGCCCCAGGGAGTCGGAGGGGTTGAGTATTTGGGCCTTTGAGCCCCTAGTAGCCGAGTGTTAGCAGAGCCCCGGACCGCCCACCCCCACGTGACACAGTAAATAGGTACCTATAAGTTAGACAGCTATTACGGGCTGCTTCCTGGTGTGTGAATGTGTGTCTGTGTGTGTGAAACAGGACAGTTGAGAGGAGGGGGCGGAAAGAGCAGAGTTCAACCCCCAGAGACACAAGTAGGTGAATAAAACTAGGTGAATACGCACTGCCTTTATTTTAATCTATTTTACAAAAAATATAAAAAGTTATTATCAAAACAAACAAAAAAGTAAAGACTTCATATATCCATGTATTCCCAGTCCTTCCCAACTGGTTGTCTCGTGTGGTCCCACAGTTGGTCCCAGACGTCCACCATCTTGCGGACGTAGGAGGCCACGTCCTCCCAGCTACCCTCCCAGCCGTCTTCTAATTTTCTCCTCTTTGGGGCTGGGTCCGGGCAGTCGAAATGTGAGATGAGTCTCTTACAGGAATACTCCGAGTACTCCATCTTGACGGTGTTGATGGGAGGAAGGCTGGTGGGTGATCTTAACCTGACTGACTAGGATACAGCCCCACTAACGTTCATAATATATCCTGGATGATCAGGAATATAGTTATGGGCTAAATAGTGTCAGGTTGAAAAACATCTCTTTCTTGATGGATCCTCTCTTTATTATGCACCCCATACCCAAGCCGTGGGCGGTGGTGGAAAGGGTTACAGAGGCACATAATGGGTTCAGGAACTGAACCCCAGAGTTCCTTATCTAAGCAAGTGACAATCTTTTGAAACTAGTTACACAATTGTTAATGTTACATATACTTATGCATATACAGAATATACAATCATTTACACAAATACATATTCACATCGATAATCTTTATATAACACAGGTGATTCAACAAGAGGCTCACAACAGTCACTATACAAGGCACTTTACATCTATGGTGAGTCACACAGTTACTAGTCTTGCTGCACACCCATCCAACTGGGCGGCAGCTTTACAGTCATTTGCTCCACACCCACCCAACTGGGCGGCAGCTTTACAGTCATGTTCTCCACACCCACCCAACTGGGCGGCATCTTTACAGTTATGTGCTCCACACCCACCCAACTGTGCGGCAGCTTTACAGTCATATGCTCCACCCCACCCAAGTGGGTGGCAGCTTTACAGTCATGTGCTCAACACCCACCCAACTGGGCGGCATCTTTACAGTCATGTGCTCCACCCCACCCAACTGGGTGGCAGCTTTAGACCGCGCGCTGGATTCGTAATTCTGTGGCCCGGGTTCAATTCCCGGACCAGGTAGAAGCAAATGGGCAAAGTTTCTTTCACCCTGATGCCCATGTTACCTAGCAGTAAATAGGTACCCTGGTGTGTGTGTGTGTGTGTGTGTGTGTGTGTGTGTGTGTGTGTGTGTGTGTGTGTGTGTGTGTGTGTGTGTGTGTGTGTGTGTGTGTGTGTGTGTGTGTGTGTGTGTGTGTGTGAGCGAGAGAGAGTAGGCTTCAGTTGGAACCAAGAGGAGAATATGGTGTAGATGGTTACAGTGACACTGATTGTGAATAGTGTATAGTTACAGTGATGAGATGGTTATGGTGATGATGGTTGTGAATAAAGATGATTACAGTGTTGATGATCGTATGTAGTGTAGATGGTTACAGTGTTGATGGTCATGTGTAGTGTAGATGGTTACAGTGTTGATGGTCATGTGTAGTGTAGATGTTTACGGTGTTGATGGTCATGTGTAGTGTAGATGGTTACAGTGTTGATGGTCATGTGTAGTGTAGATGGTTACAGTGTTGATGGTCGTGTGTAGTGTAGATGGTTACAGTGTTGATGGTCATGTGTAGTGTAGATGGTTACAGTGTTGATGGTCATGTGTAGTGTAGATGGTTACAGTGTTGATGGTCTTGTGTAGTGTAGATGGTTACAGTGTTGATGGTCTTGTGTAGTGTAGATGGTTACAGTGATGGTGGTGTGTAGTGTAGATGGTTACAGTGATGATGGTGTGTAGTGTAGATGGTTACAGTGATGATGGTGGTGTGTAGTGTAGATGGTACAGTGATGATGGTGGTGTGTAGTGTAGATGGTTACAATGATGATGGTGGTGTGTAGTGTAGATGGTTACAGTGATGATGGTCGTGTGTAGTGTAGATGGTACAGTGATGATGGTGGTGTGTAGTGTAGATGGTTACAGTGATGATGGTGGTGTGTAGTGTAGATGATTACAGTGATGAAGGTTGTGTGTAGTGTAGATGGTTTCAGTGATGATGGTGGTGTGTAGTGTAGATGGTACAGTGATGATGGTGGTGTGTAGTGGAGATGGTTACAGTGATGATGGTGGTGTGTAGTGTAGATGGTTACAGTGATGATGGTGGTGTGTAGTGTAGATGGTTACAGTAATGATGGTGGTGTGTAGTGTAGATGGTTACAGTGATGCTCGTGTGTAGTGTAGATGGTTACAGTGATGATGGTGGTGTGTAGTGTAGATGGTTACAGTGATGTTAGTCGTGTGTAGTGTAGATGGTTACAGTGATGATGGTCGTGTGTAGTGTAGATGGTTACAGTGATGGTCGTGTGTAGTGTAGATGGTTACAGTGATGTTAGTCGTGTGTAGTGTAGATGGTTACAGTGATGGTCGTATGTAGTGTAGATGGTGTTTCAGGGGAACACTAGGAGCTGACGGGGAGGGGTAAGAGAAGGGGGATGAGAAGGAAGGGGGAAGAGGAGGGAGAAGAGGGGAAGGGTAAGAGAAGGAAGGGGAGGAAGAGAGAGGGGGGAGAGGAAGGGTGGATGGGGGAGGATGGATGCGGAGTCATCCACCCTTCTCTTATCCCTCCCATTTCCCCCTCCTCTTTCCTTTCCTCCTCATCCCCTTCTTCCTCGTCCCTTTCTTTTTCTTACCCCTCCCGTCTTTCCCTCCTCTTTCCCCTCCACCTCAACCCCCCCTCCTCCGCATCCACCGTTCTCATGCCAATCTCCCCTCCTTAGCCCCTTCTCTTACCCCTCCTCTCTTCCCCTTCTCTTTCCCCTCCTCTCTTCCCCTTCTCTTACCCCTTCTCTCTCTACCCTCCTCCTCATCCCCTTCTCTTACCCATCCCCTTCTCTTATACCCCCTTATACCATCCCCTTCTTCCTTATACCCGTCCCCCTCCTTTCCCCATTCTCATACCCCTTCCTCTCCACCCACACCCAGCTAGTACCCTGACCCGGCAACACCCACACCCAGCAACACCCACACCCAGCTAACACCCACACCCAGCTAGCACCCACAACCAGCTAGCACCCTCACCCAGCTAGCACCCTCACCCAGCTAGCACCCACACCCAGCTAGCACCCACACCCAGCTAGCACCCACACCCAGCTAGCACCCACACCCAGCTAGCACCCGCACCCAGCAACACCCACACCCAGCTAGCACCCACACCCATCTAGCACCCACACCCAGCTAGCACCAACACCCAGCAACACCCACACCCAGCTAGCACCCACACCCAGCTAGCACCCACACCCAGCTAGCACCCACACCCAGCTAGCACCCACACTCAGCTAGCACCCACACCCAGCTAGCACCCACACCCAGCTAGCACCCACACCCAGCAACACCCACACCCAGCTAGCACCCACACCCAACAAAACCCACACCCAGCTATCACCCACACCCAGCTAGCACCCACACCCAGCAACACCCACACCCAGCTAGCACCCACACCCAGCTAGCACCCGCACCCAGCAACACCCACACCCAGCTAGCACCCGCACCCAGCAACACCCACACCCAGCTAGCACCCACACCCAGCTAGCACCCACACCCAGCTAGCACCCACACCCAGCTAGCACCCACACCCAGCTAGCACCCGCACCCAGCAACACCCACACCTAGCTAGCACCAACACCCAGCAACAATCACACCCATCTAGCACCCACACCCAGCTAGCACCCACACCCAACAAAACCCACACCCAGCTAGCACCCACACCCAGCTAGCACCCGCACCCATCAACACCCACACCCATCTAGCACCAACACCCAGCAACACCCACACCCAGCTAGCACCCACACCCAGCAACACCCACACACAGCTAGAACCCACACCCAGCAACACCCACACCCAGCTAGCACCCACACCCAGCAAGCACCCACACCCAGCAACTCCCACACCCAGCTAGCATCTACACCCAGCTAGCACCCACACCCAGCTAGCACCCACACCCAGCGACACCCACACCCAGCAACACCCACACCCAGCTAGCACCCACACCCAGCTAGCACCCACACCCAGCAACACCCACACCCAGCAACACCCACACCCAGCTAGCACCCACACCCAGCGACACCCACACCCAGCAACACCCACACCCAGCTAGCACCCACACCCAGCTAGCACCCACACCCAGCTAGCACCCACACCCAGCAACACCCACACCCAGCAACACCCACACCCAGCTAGCACCCACACCCAGCATCACCCACACCCAGCAACACCCACACCCAGCTAGCACCCACACCCAGCTAGCACCCACACCCAGTTAGCACCCACACCCAGTTAGCACCCGCACCCAGCAACACCCACGCCCAGCTAGCACCAACACCCAGCAACAATCACACCCATCTAGCACCCACACCCAGCTAGCACCCACACCCAACAAAACCCACACCCAGCTAGCACCCACACCCAGCTAGCACCCGCACCCATCAACACCCACACCCAGCTAGCACCAACACCCAGCAACACCCACACCCAGCTAGCACCCACACCCAGCAACACCCACACCCAGCTAGAACCCACACCCAGCAACACCCACACCCAGCTAGCACCCACACCCAGCAACACCCACACCCAGCTAGCACCCACACCCAGCTAGCACCCACACCCAGCAACACCCACACCCAGCTAGCACCCACACCCAGCAAGCACCCACACCCAGCAACACCCACACCCAGCTAGCATCTACACCCAGCTAGCACCCACACCCAGCTAGCACCCACACCCAGCGACACCCACACCCAGCAACACCCACACCCAGCTAGCACCCACACCCAGCTAGCACCCACACCCAGCTAGCACCCACACCCAGCAACACCCACACCCAGCAACACCCACACCCAGCTAGCACCCACACCCAGCATCATCCACACCCAGCAACACCCACACCCAGCTAGCACCCACACCCAGCTAGCACCCACACCCAGTTAGCACCCACACCCAGTTAGCACCCACACCCAGCAACACCCACACCCAGCTTGCACCCACACCCAGCAAGCACCCACACCCAGCTAGCACCCACACCCAGCTAGCACCCACACCCAGCAAGCACCCACACCCAGCAAGCACCCACACCCAGCTAGCACCCACACCCAGCTAGCACCTACACCCTGCTGGCACCCACACCCATCTGGCACCCACACCCAGCTAGCACCTACACCCAGCTGGCACTCATACCCACACCCAGCAAGCACCCACACCCAGGTAGCACCCACACCCAGCTAGCACTCACACCCAGCAACACACACACCCAGCTGTCACCTGCCAGCACCGAATGTTAATCTTCTTGTTTGATAAACTGTTCACTTGAGGCAGTTAATAAGAACACGTCAATTTATAAGACAACAAAAAGTATTAAGAATGTTTCACATCTCAATCAAGCAACATTTACAATTTATATAAATTATTTTAGGGAATAATACATAAATTTTATATTTATACATATTAGTGTTTAGTGGAATGCATAAGGAGTCAAATTGTTTTAAAAGAGCAATTTTTAGCAAAATTATGAAAACTAATTTTATCTGATCATAGAATAACTAAATGTGTTTTGAATGTTTCATACATCCATTAAATATTATTCACAATTCATGAATTTTACAAAAAAACACCATAAATTTTATATATAAACATGCAAAAACTATTTGTAATACATTAGGAACAAAATAGTTTTAGAAAAACCATATATTATGGTACCTATATATATGGATTTTTGGATTAAAAGTTTCTCAAATGCTCTCCTGCACCATTCTCAATGCAAGTTCTTCGGACACCTATGGGAACACGTAGATGAAAGTTTTCAACACGTTTTGTATTTGCTGGGATGTAACTGGTAGGGTGCTCCAGTGGGTATGGGAGTACCTAAGCAACAGGAAGCAGAGATATACCGCGAAGGGGTAAACTTCAGAATAGCGTGATCTCCAGCAGAGTCCCACGAGAGCCTGGGGCTGAGTGGACAATGCTCTGAATTCATAATCCTAGGGACCGGGGATCGATCCACGGCGATGGTGGAAACAATGTGCAGAGTTTCTTTTACCCTGATGGCCCTGTTACCTAGCAGTAAATAGGTACCTGGGAGTTAGACAACTGTTATGGGCTGCTTCCCGGGTATGTGTTTGTGTGTGAGAGAGAGAACAACAATCAGTTGATTGATTAACAGTCGAGAGAAGGGCCACAAGAGCAAAGCTCAACCCCCGCAAGCACAACTAGGTGAACACAAGGTTCTGCACTCGGACCTATCTTGTTTCTGATGTATGTAAATAATTGTCCAGACAGAAGAGACTCATTTCTCTCAATGTTTGGTGATGATGAGAAATTAAGAGGAGGATTAAGAAAGATGAGGACTGAAAGAGACAAAGATGATCTGGACAAACTAAGGAATGGTCCAACAAATGGCTACTAGAGTTTAAGTGAAGCAAGTGTAAAGTAATGAAAATATGTGTAAGGAGCAGGAGGCCGAACACAAGGGACCAAATGGGAGGTGACATCCTTGAGGAGTCAGGAAGAGAGAAAGATTTGGGAGTTGACATCATGCCGGACCTGTCCCCAGAAATCTACATCAAAAGGAAACTATCAGCCACATATTATTGGGTGGCAAAACTATGTATCTGCCTTTGAGTAAGGGATCATTCAGATCCTTGCATATGACATGTCAGATCAGTCGTGAAGTATGCAGTTCCAGCATAGAGTTTACATGTAGACAAGCTCAAGACGATGTTAGAGAAGTTCAGAGGTACACTACCAGAATAGTACCCGAGCTGAAGGGCTTGAGCAACGAGGAAAGACCGCGTAATTAAATCTCGTCACTAGACGACAGAAGAAGTAGGGAAAACATGATTACAACCTACACAATTCTTAAAGGAATTAACAGGGGGTAGACAAACTATTTAGCACGAGTGGTACACGAACAAGGGGAAACAGGTGGAAACTTAGTTCCCACATGAGCCACAGAAACATTAGAAAGATTTTTTCAGTGTCAGAGTTGTTAACAAAAGGAATGTCCTAGAAAGTGATGTGGTAGAGGCAGACTCTATACTTTCAAATATTGTTATGATAGTGCCTAATAGGTTCAGGACCCTGTACGCCAGTTGATTGACAGTCAAGAAGCGGGATCAAGGAGCGAAAGCTAAACACCCTTTGCACAACTTGGAGAGTTCACTTACACAACTCAGTTTCTACGGCGTCTGAAGTGTTTGTTCTTGAGGTTGTTGCGAGTGAAGTTCTTCATCTTCCTCTTGTGGTTCTTCCTGTAGAGCATTTTGTTTTGCAGAACATTTCTGGCCAGGTGTTTCTTATAAAGACACCTGGCCTGGGTGTTGATGCTTGGCTAGTGTAGTTGGTGTACTAGCCAGGTGTACTACTGGAGCAAGGAACTACCTGTACTGTACAATTCTCTCCCCTCAGACAGTGATGACTGACGGTGGGCCCAGTGTAGGAGGTTTCCTACCACACTGTCCTGAGGGCGACACTCAAGGTTTAGCTCGCTCCTACACTCACCAAGCATGGTCTTCACATGGTCCACGGCAATCAGGTCTGGAAGGTACTGGTTGTTCGGATACCTGGTCAAGTCCGTGGACTGTGGACTCTGCTCAGATATCCAGGTGGGGAATATTTGCATGTGTTTGACGTACACATGGACAATGGCGTCAGGGCGAGGCATCTTATAAATTTTGACCAAAGACCAAATGAACCCGAGATCCAAGTGTTTCCGGTAAGGATTAAGGATTTGGTCACCGGGGACTAGGTGGTCCATGGACCAGATGTACTCGCAGACGGTGGCCAGGTCCAGGAAGGTGAGGGCGTGGTAGGCACACGTGCCGTACACTCGCTACAGAAGCTGCTCCAACACCTTCACCCTACACATTGGGATACGAAATTTGTGGAGGTAGTTCACGAAGCACTCCTCAACTTGCAGGTGTGTAGAGTCACTGTACAGGTACGTTCCATCTCCACACCTGTTGACGCCCACGGCGTGGCTTACTTCATCATCCTCCTAAATTATTACATAAACAAATCCTTCATTGTGTGCCATCTCTACATTTAAATTAGACAATTCAAAGTTAAAAATAAACTAACAAAAATCCCGTATTAGTCGTGGCGTTTCCTACATAATATAAAATTTGATTTCGAAGTTGAAGAGAGGTCGTGTGTTCCTGAGATGAGGATGGAGCTTGTCCACAATCTTGTCCATGTCGCTGAGGGCTGCCACAGTCACTCCTGTATAATGATCCGCGTTGCTCCCTGGCCAGCTCCTGTGGATATCCTATGTAATGATGTGTAGAGTATGGGTGGAACACAGCTAATATTTCCACACACACGCACACGTGTTATAATTTAGTGCACTGTAGTGACTATTTATATGATGGTATCAATTATGGTTTTAGTGGCAGAGGTTGTGGTGGCACTGATGGTGGTGGTGGTGGTGGTGGCAGTGATGGTGGTGGTGGTGGCAGTGATGGTGGTGGCGGTGGTGGTGGCGGTGGTGGTGGCAGTGATGATAGAGGTGGTGGTGATGGCAGTGGTGGTGATGGCAGTGATGGTGGTGGTGATGGCAGTAGTAGTAGTGGCTGTGGTGGTGGTGATGGCAGTGATGGTGATGGTGGAGGTTGTGGCAGTGGTGGTGGTGGTGGTAGTGGTGGTGGTAGTGATGGTGGCAGTGGCGGAGGAAAAGTAGATGCAAAAAATATAGACCAATAGCTCAAACTTCACACATCATAAAAATCTTTTAAAGAGTGTTAAGAAGTAACATCACAAAACCAATGTAATAATTCGGTGTCAGAGTCAGTCAGCATTTACTGTTCAGAATGACACGAATGACACTGTGTACATAACCCTGAACAAGCCGGGTTCACAACAACTGGGCGCTCCCGCCTCTCACAACTACTGGAACAGGATGACACCTCCTTAGATGACAAGGAAGACAAGCACATCGCTGATGTAATATATACAGATCTGGCAGCAGCTTCCGACACATGTGACCATGGTGATATTGCACATACATTGAGCAAACATTTCTGGCAAAGTAGGGACATGGATCTTTAACTTCCAAACGAACAGAACCCAGAGTGAAGTAGTCAACATTGTAAATACTGACTACCCACCATGAAAAGCTCAGTCCCCCAGGGCACTGTGCTTGCTCCAGTACTTTCGCTTATCCTCATATCTGACACAAAGGATACAAACTATAGTACTGTGTCATCCTTTGCAGATGAAACTAGGTTTTCACGAGACCAGCAAAATATAAGACACAGCAAACCTCCAGTCTGATGTTAATCAGGCCTTTCAATGTGCACCAGAAAACAACACGATGTTGAATGATGATAAGTTCCAGCTGCTGCGCTATTGGAAAAACCAAAATAACAAAATAGAAACCACACATTAAACGCAGCTAAACCACCCTATTGAAAGAAGCTAGCAATGTAAAAGAATTTGGAGTAATCATATCGGAGGACCTGACGAACACAATAAAATAGCTGTAACAACTGCAAGAAATATGACATGATGGATAACAAGAACCTTTCAAACAAGAGATGCCATACCGTTGATTCCTTTTAGAACACTAGTGCTCTCTAGGGTGGAATATTGTTGCACACTAACAGCCCCATTCAAAGCGGGAGAAATTGCAGACCTGGAGAGCGTGCAAAGATCCTTCCTAAAATCAACTAAATAAATATTAATTATTGGACCACATAAAATTTTAAAATCAATATTCCATAAACCGTAGGCAGGAGAGATACAAAATAATTTTAACTTGGAAAATACTACAATCTGTTTCCAAATCTGCACACGGAAATAAAACCACTCCAGTGTCCAGACCTGGGCAGACTGAAGGACTGGTCCAACAAAGAGCTACTATAGAGTTTAGTTCGAGAAAGTGCAAAGTGATTAAGATAGGTGTAGAGAGCAGGAGGCCAAACACAAGGAAACCAGTTGAGAGATAAAATTCTTCAGGAATCAGGAAAATAAAAAGATCTCAGGGTTTATATCATACCAGACATGTCCCCTGAAGCCCACATCAAAAGGATAAAATCAGCATCATATGCAAGGACAGCGAACATAAGACCTGCTTTCGTAAACTTGTGTAAAGAATCATTCAGAACCTTGTATACCTCGTATGTCAGACCAAAACCGGAATATGAGGCTCCAACTTGCAGTCAAACACAACGAAGTTAGACAAGGTTCAGAGATTCCACCAGGCTATTGTCCCCGAGCTGAGGGGTATGAGCTACGAGGAAAGATTGCTGAAACTAAACCTCACGACACTGGAAGACAGATGAGTTAGGGAACACATCATCATCATCACCTATTAAATTCTCAGAGGAATTAACAGTGTCGATAAAGACAAACTATTTAGCGCGGGTGGTAAGCGAACAATGGAACTCGGGGGGAAAACTTAGTACCCAAATGAGAGCAGTGGTGGTGATGACAGCAGTGGTGGTGATGACAGTAGTGGTGGTGATGACAGTAGTGGTGGTGATGACAGCAGTGGTGGTGATGACAGCAGTGGTGGTGATGACAGTAGTGGTGGTGATGACAGTAGTGGTGGTGATGACAGCAGTGGTGGTGATGACAGCAGTGGTGGTGATGACAGTAGTGATGACAGCAGTAGTGGTGATGACAGCAGTGGTGGTGATGACAGCAGTGGTGGTGATGACAGTAGTGGTGGTGATGACAGCAGTGGTGGTGATGACAGCAGTGGTGGTGATGACAGTAGTGGTGGTGATGACAGCAGTGGTGGTGATGACAGCAGTGGTGGTGATGACAGTAGTGGTGGTGATGACAGCAGTGGTGGTGATGACAGTAGTGGTGGTGATGACAGCAGTGGTGGTGATGACAGCAGTGGTGGTGATGACAGTAGTGATGACAGTAGTGGTGGTGATGACAGTAGTGGTGGTGATGACAGCAGTGGTGTTGATGACAGCAGTGGTGGTGATGACAGCAGTGGTGGTGATGACAGTAGTGGTGGTGATGACAGTAGTGGTGGTGATGACAGCAGTGGTGGTGATGACAACAGTGGTGGTGATGACAGCAGTGGTGGTGATGACAGTAGTGGTGGTGATGACAGTAGTGGTGGTGATGACAGCAGTGGTGGTGATGACAGCAGTGGTGGTGATGACAGCAGTGGTGGTGATGACAGTAGTGGTGGTGATGACAGTAGTGGTGGTGATGACAGCAGTGGTGGTGATGACAGCAGTGGTGGTGATGACAGTAGTGGTGGTGATGACAGCAGTGGTGGTGATGACAGTAGTGGTGGTGATGACAGCAGTGGTGGTGATGACAGTAGTGATGACAGTAGTGGTGGTGATGACAGTAGTGGTGGTGATGACAGCAGTGGTGGTGCTGACAGTAGTGGTAGTGATGACAGTAGTGGTGGTGATGACAGCAGTGGTGCTGCTGACAGTAGTGGTAGTGATGACAGTAGTGGTGGTGATGACAGTAGTGATGACAGGAGTGGTGGTGATGACAGCAGTGGTGGTGATGACAGTAGTGGTGGTGATGACAGCAGTGGTGGTGATGACAGTAGTGGTGGTGATGACAGCAGTGGTGGTGATGACAGTAGTGGTGGTGATGACAGCAGTGGTGGTGATGACAGCAGTGGTGGTGATGACAGTAGTGATGACAGTAGTGGTGGTGATGACAGTAGTAATGACAGTAGTGGTAGTGATGACAGCAGTGGTGGTGATGACAGCAGTGGTGGTGATGACAGCAGTGGTGGTGATAACAGTAGTGATGACAGTAGTGGTGGTGATGACAGTAGTGGTGGTGATGACAGCAGTAGTGGTGATGACAGCAGTGGTGGTGATGACAGCAGTGGTGGTGATGACAGTAATGATGACAGTAGTGGTGGTGATGACAGTAGTGGTGGTGATGACAGCAGTGGTGGTGATGACAGTAGTGATGACAGTAGTGGTGGTGATGACAGCAGTGGTGGTGATGACAGTAGTGATGACAGTAGTGGTGGTGATGACAGTAGTGATGACAGTAGTGGTGGTGATGACAGCAGTGGTGGTGATGACAGTAGTGGTGGTGATGACAGCAGTGGTGGTGATGACAGCAGTGGTGGTGATGACAGCAGTGGTGGTGATGAC
The DNA here is from genome assembly GCF_040958095.1 of Procambarus clarkii. Taxonomy (NCBI): domain Eukaryota; kingdom Metazoa; phylum Arthropoda; class Malacostraca; order Decapoda; family Cambaridae; genus Procambarus; species Procambarus clarkii. Next base: position 21,484 of record NW_027189862.1, on the reverse strand, counting down.
AGCAGTGGTGGTGATGACAGCAGTGGTGGTGATGACAGCAGTGGTGGTGATGACAGCAGTGGTGGTGATGACAGCAGTGGTGGTGATGACAGCAGTGGTGGTGATGACACTAGAGGTGGTGATGACAGCAGTGGTGGTGATGACAGTAGTGATGACAGTAGTGGTGGTGATGACAGCAGTGGTGGTGATGACACTAGAGGTGGTGATGACAGCAGTGGTGGTGATGACAGTAGTGGTGGTGATGACAGCAGTGGTGGTGATGACAGTAGTGGTGGTGATGACAGCAGTGGTGGTGATGACAGCAGTGGTGGTGATGACAGCAGTGGTGGTGATGACAGCAGTGGTGGTGATGACAGCAGTGGTGGTGATGACAGTAGTGGTGGTGATGACAGTAGTGGTGGTGATGACAGCAGTGGTGGTGATGACAGCAGTGGTGGTGATGACAGCAGTGGTGGTGATGACAGCAGTGGTGGTGATGACAGTAGTGGTGGTGATGACAGCAGTGGTGATGACAGCAGTGGTGGTGATGACAGCAGTGGTGGTGATGACAGCAGTGGTGGTGATGACACTAGAGGTGGTGATGACAGCAGTGGTGGTGATGACAGTAGTGATGACAGTAGTGGTGGTGATGACAGCAGTGGTGGTGATGACAGTAGTGATGACAGTAGTGGTGGTGATGATAGCAGTGGTGGTGATGACAGCAGTGGTGGTGATGACAGCAGTGGTGGTGATGACAGCAGTGGTGGTGATGACAGCAGTGGTGGTGATGACAGCAGTGGTGGTGATGACAGCAGTGGTGGTGATGACAGTAGTGGTGGTGATGACAGTAGTGGTGGTGATGACAGCAGTGGTGGTGATGACAGCAGTGGTGGTGATGACAGCAGTGGTGGTGATGACAGCAGTGGTGGTGATGACAGTAGTGGTGGTGATGACAGCAGTGGTGGTGATGACAGCAGTGGTGGTGATGACAGCAGTGGTGGTGATGACAGCAGTGGTGGTGATGACAGTAGTGGTGGTGATGACAGTAGTGAGACTAAACTAACGGGTTTATTGAAACTATATATATATATATATATATATATATATATATATATATATATATATATATATATATATATATATATATTCAGTTTGGGAGGAATATAAAATAATAAAATAACTCAATATTTAAGACCCATTGTAGAATTACTTTAAATGTATTAAATTGTCTAATGTAAGAAGCACACAAAGGTAGGAAGTGTTTCCTACCACTAACATCCTGGTAGAGAGTCTAGGCACTTCTCCCTGATTAACACACGTTAAATATGTAGTGGTTTGGTCTAACCAAGATCATCAATAACACATCCAATTGGCTATCCTGGAAGAGTCAATATTTCTCTACTGTTAATGTCACATGAACGTTGCAGTTTTTACGTTGTGGTTAATTGTGTAAAATTATTTGTGTAGTGAAGAGGATTGAGATACAATGTAATTGTTGTAATCAGTTGAGAAAAAATTTTAAGATTTTAAATAAATTTAAAATTTAAATAAATTTGATTTTGCAAACCACTTTGTTGGATTTGTCAATAAGTTTAATTGTAGAAAACATTTACTTCAGAAGTATCCAATTCGACTGAGAAGTCCTCAAGGGACTCTTAAGATGATTGTATTCCTTGTGTGTTGTCTGCGCATCCTGGTCCAGGGTGAGCATTACCATATTGGCCTCTCAATCTTAGAGTACACCTGTGGGTTAGTCTCTCACTGATAGAACTAAGGTATATGGCTTTAAGATACATGGAATATCTCTTAAGGGTTCTAAATCAGTATCTTCACTACACTGGGTGGACCTAACAACCTCTGTAGGGTAATTAAGGCCACAAAAGCTTACTGACCAGCCACCAAGTATACTTTAGCTCTGAGTATTGTCCTGGACTGAAGTATATTCCCAGTCTACACCAACAAGATGGGTACACATCTCTGTGTGTATGTGTATATATGTATGTATGAGTGTATGTGTGTGTATGAGCCCGTCCTCAGAGGAAATCCATTACCATTGAGACAATTCCTCGCTCGCTCAAACCACCTGGATACTTACCTAGATATTTGTGATAGTTTGAAATCATATTACAATTCCAGTAATAGTCTACATGTAAACTGGCAAGTGAACCTTTGTTCTAAACAGATTATTCTCAAGTTATATCTTTATTATATTTTAAATCGTTGGTGTAAAACACAAAAAACCTATGCTGAAATAGTTTTCTTCGAAGAATTTTGTTTTCTGTAAACGGAATTCTCGGGTACACTGAAATAGTTTTCGAATTCCACATTTCAAATTATCGTCACTAGTACACAGAAATAACGTAATCAAAACTAACCTAACCATTGACAGAGAGTTGATATTGGCATACTTATGTAGTCGTTCTCAATCCTTTCCTGTGAGTGGAATTTCTTCCTGAGGACAGGTTGGTGTGTATATATTTGTGTATGTGAACATACGCATATAAGAGTGCATATGTGTGTGTGTGTGTATTATACATCAATTATATATTATACCATGTGACCGAAAGTAAGAGATCAATAATTTTAGAGTGAATATTCCCTATTTTTCTTACCTTTTTCTTCGCGTGAGAAGGAAGCTGAAAAATTATCTTTCCAAAGCTCATTTTCACAGTTTTATTTGGCTTGGCGCAAAGAAATGTGTTAACATTGTACTATAAGAGCAAGAAGACTGCCGAGTTGCTCATCAACAACTCTCCTAACATCAAGCAAAATCACTTGAGAGAGACGAATGTCTTTTATGCCTTCACACGCCCACTTGGAGACTGTCAGCCACAACGAACTCAATATATAGGCAAGACAACAACATCCCTTTCAAGACGGTTATCAGTGCACAAGCAGCAAGGCCATATTAAGGAACATATAGTCTATACATAACCAGATCATCACCAGATATATCCTCACAAACACCAAAATAATCGAGAAATACAGTGACAACACAAGACTGGAAATGGGCGCGGCATCAAGCATACACATGGGCCATGTATCAACACCCAACTACCACCACATTATACTCTGCCAACTACCACAACACGATGGAACACGCATCATTACTGCACCAGCCATCATGTTTCTGGAGGGTATGTGTAACAAAAAGGAGGCCTGGTCGAAGACCGGTCCGCGGGGACGCTAAGCCCCGAAATCATCATAACGACCAGTTCAATGGCATGGACGCGGCTCAGAGGTAAACAATGCGCTTGTTGAATTCACGTGACATCACGTCTGAGATTGGTTCATGATTCTCGAGCCGGGAAGCTGCATCTTCTTTCATCTTACTCCCATGACTCCTGCTCTCACGGACTCCAGTGTTGGGTACACGCTTCTGGTCTGGTCACGTCACACACAGTCTGGTCACGTCACACACTGTCTGGTCACGTCACACACTGTCTGGTCACGTCACACACTGTCTGGTCACGTCACACACTGTCTGGTCACGTCACACACTGTCTGGTCACGTCACACACTGTCTGGTCACGTCACACACTGTCTGGTCACGTCACACAGTCTGGTCACGTCACACACTGTCTGGTCACGTCACACACTGTCTGATCACGTCACACACTGTCTGGTCACGTCACACACTGTCTGGTCACGTCACACACTGTCTGGTCACGTCACACACTGTCTGGTCACGTCACACACAGTCTGGTCACGTCACACACTGTCTGGTCACGTCACACACTGTCTGGTCACGTCACACACTGTCTGGTCACGTCATACACAGTCTGGTCACGTCACACACTGTCTGGTCACGTCACACACAGTCTGGTCACGTCACACACTGTCTGGTCACGTCACACACTGTCTGGTCACGTCACACACTGGTTACGTTACACACTGTCTGGTCACGTCACACACTGTCTGGTCACGTCACACACTGTCTGGTCACGTCACACACAGTCTGGTCACGTCACACACTGTCTGGTCACGTCACACACTGTCTGGTCACGTCACACACACTGTCTGTTCACGTCACACACTGTCTGGTCACGTCACACACAGTCTGGTCACGTCACACACACTGTCTGTTCACGTCACACACTGTCTGGTCACGTCACACACAGTCTGGTCACGTCACACACTGTCTGGTCACGTCACACACTGTCTGGTCACGTCACACACAGTCTGGTCACGTCACACACTGTCTGGTCACGTCACACACAGTCTGGTGACGCCGAGAGAAACGAGCACCTCCAACAACACATATTCACCAACACATGATGCGAAGTTAATGAGACGAGTTGTGTCAGATGAGGATTGAAGGATCCTTCAAGAGGACTTGAACAAGCTGAAGAGATGATCAGAGAAATGGCTACTGGAGTTCAACACGAGCAAGTATAAAGTTATGGAAATAGGACTAGGTGATAGGAGACCAAAGGGTCAGTACACAGTGAAGGAAAACTACTTACCTGTGACGATTAGAGAAAGAGACCTGGGCGTGGACGTAACACCTAATCTATCTCCTGAGGCACATATACATTGTTTAACGACAGCAGCGTACTCAATGCTAGCAAAAGTTAGAACATCATTCAGAAACCTAAATAAGAAGGCAATCCGAGTGCTTTACACTGCCTCACTGAGACTAGTCTTAGAGTATGCCGCACCATCATCGAGGCCCCACCTAAACAAAAATATAAGGAAACTGGAAAAGGTTCAGAAATTTGCGACGAGACTCGTCCCGGAGTTACATGGGATGGGATATGAAGTGCGACTGAACCTCACGATGTTAGAAAAAAGGAGTGGGGAGATATAATAGTAGCATACAAAATACTTAAGGGGATTGACAGAGTGGAAATAGACGAAATGTTCATACGGAATACCAACAGAACAAGCAGACATTGGTGGAAGTTGGAAACCAATATTAGTCATAAGTTCAGTCAAAGCGGTCCCCGTGGCGCAGTGGAAATCACTCGACCGGCGCTTTGCGAGCGCTTTTACCTGGGTTCGTATCCTGGTCGGGGAGGATTGATTGGACGCCAATCCTTAATTGTACGCCTTTGTACACCCAACAGTGATTGTGTGCCTTGCTGTCAAACGATTTGGCGGGTCATATTCCAGGGGAAATTAGGATTTTGGACCTGCCCGAAACGCTATGGGTTCTAGTTGCGTTACAAGAATATAAGACCTCTTGTATTTATACATAATAAAAAATATTATGTAAGAATATATTAATGTCAGAAAGTTTTCGTTTAGCGAGAGAGTGGTGGGGGATACAAAATGAACTAAAGGAGAACATTGTGGATGCAAACATTATTCATAGCTTTAAAACTGGATATGATTGAGAACAGATGTCATAGCTTTAAACATCCGAAGGCTGTGTCATAGGTTTGTGTCAAGAGACTTGTCAAGAATTTGGTGGTGGTGGACCTTTAAATGTTTTCTAGGGGAATAGATAATTTTACTTGAGCCTAAAGGGAAATCAAGGAGTTAGGAGAGTTAGTGGGAGCCGGTGGCTAAGCGGATATTTATATGGTCCTCCCAACTATTGCGATAAATTACAATATCATCCACGTAAGCTCTACATTGTGGTATGTCTTTTAGAATTAAGTTCATTAGATGCTGGAAAGTTGCTGGGGCATCTTTCAGCCCAAAAGGCATTACAGTGAATTCATACAACCCATCTGCAGTTATAAATGCACTCATCTCCCTGCTCTTGGTGTTAAAAGAATTTGCCAGTACCCTTTTCACAAATCTACTTTGGTTACAAATTTGGCTTTACCAACACTGTCTATGCAATTATCTAATCTAGATATTGGAAAATTATCATGTACAGTTATTACATGATAACTGTACATTTAGCTTACGGTAGTCAATGACCAACCTGTGAGTTCCATCCTTCTTTGGAACCAAAATACAAGGACTGCTCCAACTGCTGCTGCTAGGTCTCACCAATCCATGTTAAAGCATGTAGTCAACTTCTTTCCGGATGAGATTCAACTTGGCAGGGTTGACTCTATATGGGTGTGACTTGAGTGGTTGGTTGTCTGTCACCTCGATGTCATGGTGAATAATGAATAACTGTAGTCTGGGTGGGAATATCGCCAAAGATGTCTGCATGAGAAGTCAGCAACTGCTCCAAATCCTGCTTCTGTTCTGATGACAAATGTTCCACCATTTTCTGGACATTAGCCAAACACTCCCCATTGCTAAAAATATGCTACATGAGCATTAGGTACATTATCAAAATCACATTCCCCATTTATTCTCATCTACATGGACTACACTAAGCACCTGGTTGGTATTGGTAGTTCCCTTCTGTATTAGTTTCATTCTATTACGTGTACTACTATTTCCCATCTCTTGAGATCAGGTGTCTGGATTACATAATTGGTGGGACTGAGTGTCTTTATCACTGTATAGGGACCTTGGAACCTTTGCAACAATGGTGGTCCCTGTCAGGCCATTAGTACCACCACTTTATTACCTCCCTCAAAATGTCGTCTCTTTGTCTTTTTATCATATTCTTCCTTCATTTTGCCTTGAGCTTCTTTAAGATGAATTAAGACTTAAGTTCCCTTCTTCATAAATTTTTGTTTAACTTGTCTTGTAATTTATCGACATAATTTACCTGCACAACACCTTTGGGACTTCCGACCAACTTATCTCTTAAGATGGTTAGTGAACTTCTCACATGATGGCCAAATACTAATGAGTTGGATGAACACCCCAGGGACTCCTGATAAGTATCCCTCAGTGCCATGAGCATCAGTGGAAGACCATCATCCCAGTCTCTGCCAGTTTCCATGCAACTGGTTCTCAGCATTTGTTTAAGGGTTTGGTGCATCCTTTCCAAAACACCTTGGCTCTCCGGATGGTAAGTAGTGGATGTCTTATGGAGGATGTCAAACTCCTCACAAAACTGCTGAAAATCTTTGGAAGTGAAATTGACCCCATTATCTGTCTGTATTACTTTTGGTAAGCCAAAAATAGTACAAAATTTCATTATGTGCCTAACTACCACTTTCGTTGTAGCATTTCTCACAGGGAATGGCTCAGGAAAGTGTGTAGTCTGACACATCATGGTGATGATATACATATTACCACTCTTGGTTCTAGGCAATGGGCCTACTACATCAACAATAATATGGGTAAAGGGTTCCTCGGCTACCACAATTGGCTGTAAAGGAGCTTTTGGTATTACCTGGTTTGGTTTGCCAGTTTTTATACATACTGGACATTCATTACAATACTGGATGACATCTTTCTTTAATCCAGGCCAGGTAAAATACTTGCTTATTTTATTATATGTTTTTGCAATACCCTGATGACCGCCTATTGGTGAATCATGGGCTACACTTAGCACTTTTTCTCTATAACCCCTCGGTAGGACCACTTGATTAACTACCTCCCAAGTGTGTGACACAGGTGAGCTCCTAGGTCTCCACTTCCGCATCAACACCTCTTTAGTGTAGTAATAAGTCATAGCCTCCGATTCTGCTTCTAGTTCAGTTACTACCATATTATGCAAGTCAGTCAACGTAGGATCAGTTCTTTGCTGATAAATAAAATTTGATTTTAATCTCAAGTCTGAAGAGCCAGAAGTGGTAACTGGACTACACTCTTCCCTATCCCTTTTCCTAGGTGGTTTGGTGGAGGTGTTCCCCATCCTGTTCCCATCTGCTTCTTCCAACTGGGCCATAAAAGTGTCACAAAGATCCACTTCACTATTTAATTTGTTAACCTCTAATTTTGTCTCCTGACTTACATTATTGGGAGTTTGTGATATTTGAGACTCTGATTTTGACTGGGTCATGGCACATGCTGGGTACATTATCTTGTCCTCAGGATCTGTCCATGCCGTAATCACCTCTGGCTTAGTTAGCATTATTGGGTGGTCATCTGTTACGGACCCGGATCCAGCGTCCGAGCACGGAGCAGTGACGACCGCGCCATCTGTGGGTCAGCTCCCGAAACCCCCTCCAAATGGACGAAGACACCTGGTGAGGACGAAGTGTACTGGCCACAAGGGCCAGTTTCCAGTCCGGTTCAGCTCACAACACAGCCGCTGCTGACCTCTGGTGAGGTGGTGCTCAGACAACAGCGCCATCTATGGAGTGGATACGTCGGGCGTTTGTGTCTGAGCCTGTAAGTGAGGTGCTTTAGTGTGTCCCTGTTATTGATGACGTGTCTGCTTACAGAGTCGACCTGGGACTGCTGTGATGGAAGTTGGGTCAGTCTACCCAAGGCAGCCGTCCCCACACCAAGTGCTTTGCTGCAGCAGCTGTGAGTTGCCTCCCGGAGGAACACTGTGGTGTTACCCTGCCAGTGAAGTGGCAGTTGAAGGATGGTCGTACCCCGGACCGACTGCTGGAGACGATTAACCACTGGGGTATTGTAGACAGGAGAGTGATCTGTGGTATCACACGAGGCTCCTGACTAGGGCGCTACCCTAGTATCGCTCGTGGAGTGGCCTGACCAGCGTTGCTGATCCGGAACCTGCCAGCTGTTCTGCTGCACTTGTGGTTGACGGCCTCCACGGCGGTGCCCCCAGTGGAACTGTGTTTTGGCTGGCCTGTGTCAGGGGTAGACTCAGCTTGATCGAAGGATTCATCAAGAGACCACGAGAGCACCGAGGATTTGGCACCGAGAGGATCCAGCGTCTTCAGGAGAAGACGGCCATGTATATACTTCCCCTGTGTAGTGTTAATACCCCTCCCCTTGTGTAACTTTTATATATTACTTATTGGTGAAGGTAATTATAATCTTAAGTTTTTGCCTTTCTTTCCCTTCCCCTTTTATTTTACTTGCGTCACAGATCTCATCCCTTGAAAGCCACTACTGGCCTGGGGCCGGATACCCTTCCTCTAACGACATCAGAGTACGAACCCAGTTGCGACCCGAGAGGGCCGTAACATCATCTCTTTTAACTCGATTACCAGCAAGATCATTCCCCACAATTAGATCAACGCCAGCAACTGGTAATTTAGGACTAACACCTACTAAACTTTTGCCTTCACAGTCTAGGATTACTTCCCTCAAGGGTACAGTCTGGAAATCCCCAGTGATTCCCTATATAATCATTACCTCTCCAGTCTCTGTAGACTGTATATATTGTATAACACTCTCTAACAGTAGAAATTGGGATGCTCCTGTACCCCTCAAAATTTTAACATCATGCCACAAACCATTTGTACGCTGTAATTTTCCATTTGATATAAACTCTCCAAAATGATTTATAGCAAGTGCTTTTCCCCATTATTTTTGTTACACATTTGGTTTTCCTCCCACCACACACTGTGAATGCCAAAGGCCTCTTTTCTGGGTGGAGAAACCAACAACTCCAACATAACCCTTCCTATGGCAGTAGGAACACTGTTTCAACTCTGGGTGAGGCTTATTACTAGTGTGATGCTCTTTGGGTTTCACATTACTCTCTGTTCCACCTGGCACCTTTGAGAAAGTGTTTCCTTGACCTGCTGTTGGGTACATGTGGGACCCAAATCTGACTGAGGAGTTTACTGCTCGACCAGATCCTTGTCTATTTGATTGAATTTTATTTTTAAAAGTTACTTTATGCATCAACTCATATTCATCTGCTAATCTCTAACTCTATTTTTTCCTGAGCTTGTTCCACTTCTAACTTCTTCATAGCTTGCTCTGCCTCTAGCCTCTTCTGAGCTTGCTCTGCCTCCAACTGCAACTTCTTTAGTTCCAATTCTGCCTGCCACTGCATCTGAGTCTCCACGTTTCCTATAGTTACAACATTTGCACCACTGGTGGACGGGGACTGCTCTAATATTTCCGATGGGAGAATTTGCTCATCTACTCAGTGCATCATTATCTCTCTTAGCAGTTCCGTCTTCACCATTCCCATGTGCAATATTAGTCCATAGTGCTTGCCAACATCCACTAGGATAAACTTTTTCGCCGCTTTCAAACCCTCAACACAAGGAAAGTCGATAATTTGTTGTGCTACCAAATCCGTTTTTAGTGTGCTAAGATACAGCAGACTCCAACACAAAATTTAAGCTTCAGCACCACCTTTCTCTTTCAAGCTGAGAACTAGTTTGGAAAACTGGTAAGGACAGTGCTTAGTTCACTTGACTGCCCTGTCAACTGGTAAATTTTTGCACTCGAGAACACAAAAGTTTTTAAAACACCTTTCATAAAGATTAATAAAATGTACATAAATAAGTAATAAAGTACATATTCATATTATACCAATATTAAAATATTCTAAATTTCTCCACCAGTCAAAGTGAAGAAACAGGCTACACAATTTTTATGTCAGGTTTCACATACAGGCTATCCACTTTTATTAGCCTTCCAATCAGGCTGCTCAATATGTGAGGTACTCACAGACAAGAACCCAATTGTGTCATAGTTTGTGTCTATTTGTACTCACCAATGAGGTGAGTACATATGAACACCTCCACCAACACATATATCAACACATACCAGCACATCCGTCAACACATACCAACACATCCACCAACACATACCAGCACATCCACCAACACATACCAGCACATCCACCAACACATACCAGCACATCCACCAACACATACCAGCACATCCAACACATACCAGCACATCCACCAACACATACCAGCACATCCACCAACACATACCAGCACATCCACCAACACATACCAGCACATCCACCAACACATACCAGCACATCCATCAACACATACCAGCACATCCACCAACACATACCAGCACATCCACCAACACATACCAGCACATCCACCAACACACATACACGAACACATGTAAGGAAGTTTTTGCTAGAGTTGGATGTGACAAAGGCTATAGGCCCGGATGGAATATCGCCATGGATACTAAAGGAAGGAGCAGAAGCACTATGCCTGCCTCTCACCACGGTGTATAACAAATCAAGAAGAGGGATAGACACGAGGCACTCAACTACAGGCCAGTGTCCCTAACTTGCATCCCATGCAAGTTATTGGAGAAAATTGTGCGAAAAAAGCTAGTGGAACATCTGGAGTGAAGGAACTTTGTGACACAACACCAACATGGTTTCAGGGATGACAAGTTATGCCTCACTGGAGTAATTGAACTCAACGATCAGGCAAGAAAAAGAGGGGTGGGAAGATTATATTTTTCGATTGCCAGAAAGCCTTTGACACAGTACCACACCAGAGACTAGTGCAAAAGGTGGAGATGCAGGCAGGAGTGAAAGAGAAGATACTCCACTGGATAAGGGAGTACCTAAGTAACAGTAACAGACAAGCAACAAGTAACAGACGACTAAGTAACAGAAGACAGCGAGTCACTGTGAGGGGTGTAGTCTCAGATTGGCGAGACGTCACCAGTGGAATCCCGCAGGGTTCAGTCCTTGGAACCATAGTGTTTCTGATATATGTAAATGATCTACCAGAGGGTATAGAATCATTCCTCTCATTGTTTTCTGATGATGCAAAAATTATGAGGAGGATTAAGACGGAGGAAGATACTATGAGGCTAGAAGATGACCTACACAGACTGAATGAATGGTCCAACAAATGGCTACTAATGTTCAACGCAAGTAAATGTAAGGTAATGAAACTAGGCGGTGGAAACAGGAGGCCTGACACAGGATATAGAATGGGAGATAAAGTCCTTGATGAAACGGACAGAGAGAAGGAGCTAGGAGTTGATATCACACCAAACCTGTCTCCTGAAGTCCACATCAAGAGAATAACATCTGAGGCGTATGTGAGGCTGGCTAACATCAGAACTGCCTTCAGGAACCTGTGTAAGGAATCATTCGGAATCTTGTATACCACATATGTAAGACTATTCCTGGAGTATGCGGCCCCAGCATGGAGCCCGTACCTGGTCAAGCACAAGGCGAAGCTTGAAAAAGTTCAGTGGTATGCCACTAGGCTAGTCCCAGAACTAAGAGGCATGAGTTACGAGGAAAGGCTGCGTGAGATGCACCTCACGACACTGGAAGACAGAAGAGTAAGGGGAGACATGATCACTACCAACAAAATTCTCAGAGGAATTGACAGGGTAGATGAAGATAAACTGTTTAACACGGGTGGAACGCGAACAAGGGGACACAGGCGGAAACTGAGTACCCAAATGAGCCACAGGGACGCTAGAAAGAACTTTTTCAGTGTCAGAGTAGTTAACAGATGGAATGCATTAGGGAGTGATGTGGTGGAGGCTGACTCCATACACAGTTTCAGTTGTAGATATAATAGAGCCCAGTAGGCTCAGGAATCCGTACACCAGTTGATTGACAGTTGAGAGGCGGGACCACAGAGCCAGAGCTCAACCCCCTCAAGCACAAGTAGGTGAGTACATACCAACACCTCCATCAACACACATACAACAACACACACCAGCACCTCCATCAACACACATACACCAACACACACCAGCACCTCCATCAACACACAAACTCATCACCTCACTAATCATAATACTTCGATGCTCATCACTATTTATACCTGAACAGCTTATAGCAAAATCCACTACAGCCACAGACAATGTGCAATCAAATACAATTGAAAATACAGTAATAGTCTCCCCGATGAAGTAAATTGTATTTCGTTGGCAGCAGTACCGTCATTTTATGATAATAAATGTATAATGTACGATGTATGATGTATGAGCTGCCTGTGAGTGTGTATAATGGCAGGTCCAGCCTTCAGTTATAATATACTTGGGCTAAATTTATTGGGCTCATGTGAAAACATATTGGAAACATTCTTTGATAACGAGGCAACAGGTAAATGATATGTCAGCATGTTGGTGGTGATGGGGTCAGTGTTGGTGGTGATGGTGATGGGGGTCAGTGTTGGTGGTGATGGGGGTCAGTGTTGGTGGTGATGGGGTCAGTGTTGGTGGTGATGGGGTCAGTGTTGGTGGTGATAGTGATGGGGTTCAGTGTTGGTGGTGATGGGGTCAGTGTTGGTGGTGATGGTGATGGGGGTCAGTGTTGGTGGTGATGGGGGTCAGTGTTGGTGGTGATGGGGTCAGTGTTGGTGGTGATGGTGATGGGGGTCAGTGTTGGTGGTGATGGGGGTCAGTGTTGGTGGTGATGGGGTCAGTGTTGGTGGTGATGGGGTCAGTGTTGGTGGTGATGGTGATGGGGGTCAGTGTTGGTGGTGATGGGGTCAGTGTTGGTGGTGATGGGGTCAGTGTTGGTGGTGATGGTGATGGGGGTCAGTGTTGGTGGTGATGGGGTCAGTGTTGGTGGTGATGGGGGCAGTGTTGGTGGTGATGGGGTCAGTGCTGGTGGTGATGGGGTCAGTGTTGGTGGTGATGGGGTCAGTGTTGGTGGTGATGGGGGCAGTGTTGGTGGTGATGGGGGCAGTGTTGGTGGTGATGGTGGTGATGGGGTCAGTGTTGGTGGTGATGGGGTCAGTGTTGGTGGTGATGGGGGCAGTGTTGGTGGTGATGGGGTCAGTGTTGGTGGTGATGGGGTCAGTGTTGGTGGTGATGGTGGTGATGGGGTCAGTGTTGGTGGTGATGGGGTCAGTGTTGGTGGTGATGGGGGCAGTGTTGGTGGTGATGGGGTCAGTGTTGGTGGTGATGGGGGCAGTGTTGGTGGTGATGGTGGTGATGGGGTCAGTGTTGGTGGTGATGGGGGCAGTGTTGGTGGTGATGGTGGTGATGGGGTCAGTGTTGGTGGTGATGGGGTCAGTGTTGGTGGTGATGGGGTCAGTGTTGGTGGTGATGGGGTCAGTGTTGGTGGTGATGGGGACAGTGTTGGTGGTGATGGGGGCAGTGTTGGTGTTGTTGGTGGTGATGGGGTCAGTGTTGGTGGTGATGGGGGCAGTGTTGGTGTTGTTGGTTGTGATGGGGTCAGTGTTGGTGGTGATGGGGGCAGTGTTGGTGGTGATGGGATCAGTGTTGGTGGTGATGGAGGCAGTGTTGGTGGTGATGGGATCAGTGTTGGTGGTGATGGGGTCAGTGTTGGTGGTGATGGGGGCAGTGTTGGTGGTGATGGGGTCAGTGTTGGTGGTGATGGGGTCAGTGTTGGTGGTGATGGGGTCAGTGTTGGTGGTGATGGGGTCAGTGTTGGTGGTGATGGGGTCAGTGTTGGTGGTGATGGGGGCGGTGTTGGTGGTGATGGGGGCAGTGTTGGTGTTGTTGGTGGTGATGGGGTCAGTGTTGGTGGTGATGGGGGCAGTGTTGGTGTTGTTGGTTGTGATGGGGTCAGTGTTGGTGGTGATGGGGGCAGTGTTGGTGGTGATGGGATCAGTGTTGGTGGTGATGGGGGCAGTGTTGGTGGTGATGGGATCAGTGTTGGTGGTGATGGGGGTAGTGTTGGTGGTGATGGGGACAGTGTTGGTGGTGATGGGGTCAGTGTTGGTGGTGATGGGGACAGTGTTGGTGGTGATGGGGACAGTGTTGGGGTGAGTGTTGGTGGTGATGGGGACAGTGTTGGTGTTGTTGGTGGTGATGGGGGTGAGTGTTGGTGTTGTTGGTGGTGATGGAGGCAGTGTTGGTGGTGATGGGGGCAGTGTTGGTGGTGATGGGGACAGTGTTGGTGGTGATGGGGACAGTGTTGGTGGTGATGGAGGCAGTGTTGGGGGTGATGGGGGCAGTGTTGGTGTTGTTGGGGGTGGTGATGGGGGCAGTGTTGGTGTTGTTAATGGTGTTGATGGGGGCAGTGTTGGTGTTGATGGTGGTGGTGTTGGTGTTGTTGGTGGTGATGGGGTCAGTGTTGGTGTTGTTGGTGGTGATGGGGGGCAGTGGTGGTGTTGTTGGTGGTGATGGGGGGCAGTGGTGGTGTTGTTGATGGTGATGGGGGCAGTGTTGGTGGTCATGGGAGCAGTGTTGGTGGTGATGGGGGCAGTGTTGGTGTTGTTGGTGGTGATGGGGGTCAGTGTTGGTGTTGTTGGTGGTGATGGAGGCAGTGTTGGTGTTGTTGGTGGTGATGGGGGCAGTGTTGGTGTTGTTGGTGGTGATGGAGGCAGTGTTGGTGTTGTTGGTGATGATGGGGGCAGTGTTGGTGTTGTTGGTGGTGATGGAGGCAGTGTTGGTGTTGTTGGTGGTGATGGGGGCAGTGTTGGTGTTGTTGGTGGTGATGGGGGCAGTGTTGGTGTTGTTGGTGGTGATGGAGGCAGTGTTGGTGTTGTTGGTGGTGATGGGGGCAGTGTTGGTGTTGTTGGTGGTGATGGAGGCAGTGTTGGTGTTGTTGGTGGTGATGGGGGCAGTGTTGGTGTTGTTGGTGGTGATGGAGGCAGTGTTGGTGGTGATGGGGGCAGTGTTGGTGTTGTTGGTGGTGATGGGGTCAGTGCTGGTGTTGTTGGTGGTGATGGAGGCAGTGTTGGTGGTGATGGGGGCAGTGTTGGTGTTGTTGGTGGTGATGGGGTCAGTGTTGGTGTTGTTGGTGGTGATGGAGGCAGTGTTGGTGGTGATGGGGGCAGTGTTGGTGTTGTTGGTGGTGATGGGGGCAGTGTTGGTGTTGTTGGTGGTGATGGGGGCAGTGTTGGTGTTGTTGGTGGTGATGGGGGCAGTGTTGGTGTTGTTGGTGGTGATGGGGACAGTGTTGGTGTTGTTGGTGGTGATGGGGGCAGTGTTGGTGTTGTTGGTGGTGATGGGGGCAGTGTTGGTGGTGATGGGGGCAGTGTTGGTGGTGATGGGGGCAGTGTTGGTGTTGTTGGTGGTGATGGGGGCAGTGTTGGTGGTGATGGGGGCAGTGTTGGTGGTCATATGGGCAGTGTTGGTGTTGTTGGTGGTGATGGGGGCAGTGTTGGTAGTGATGGGGGCAGTGTTGGTGGTCATTGGGCCAGTGTTGGTGTTGTTGGTGGTGATGGGGGCAGTGTTGGTGGTGATGGGGGCAGTGTTGGTGGTGATGGGGGCAGTGTTGGTGGTCATGGGGGCAGTGTTGGTGTTGTTGGTGGTGATGGGGGCAGTGTTGGTGGTGATGGGGGCAGTGTTGGTGTTGTTGGTGGTGATGGGGGCAGTGTTGGTGTTGTTGGTGGTGATGGGGGCAGTGTTGGTGTTGTTGGTGGTGATGGGGGCAGTATTGGTGTTGTTGGTGGTGATGGAGGCAGTGTTGGTGGTGATGGGGGCAGTGTTGGTGGTCATGGGGGCAGTGTTGGTGTTGTTGGTGGTGATGGGGGCAGTGTTGGTGATGATGGGGGCAGTGTTGGTGTTGTTGGTGGTGATGGGGGCAGCGTTGGTGTTGTTGGTGGTGATGGAGGCAGTGTTGGTGTTGTTGGTGGTGATGGGGGCAGTGTTGGTGTTGTTGGTGGTGATGGAGGCAGTGTTGGTGGTGATGGGGGCAGGGTTGGTGTTGTTGGTGGTGATGGGGGCAGTGTTGGTGTTGTTGTTGGTGATGGGGGCAGTGTTGGTGTTGTTGGTGGTGATGGAGGCAGTGTTGGTGGTGATGGGGGCAGTGTTTGTGTTGTTGGTGGTGATGGGGGCAGTGTTGGTGTTGTTGGTGGTGATGGGGGTCAGTGTTGGTGTTGTTGGTGGTGATGGAGGCAGTGTTGGTGTTGTTGGTGGTGATGGGGGCAGTGTTGGTGTTGTTGGTGGTGATGGGGGCAGTGTTGGTGTTGTTGGTGGTGATGGGGGTCAGTGTTGGTGTTGTTGGTGGTGATGGGGGTCAGTGTTGGTGTGTTGGTGGTGATGGGGGCAGTGTTGGTGTTGTTGGTGGTGATGGGGGCAGTGTTGGTGTTGTTGGTGGTGATGGGGGCAGTGTTGGTGTTGTTGGTGGTGATGGGGTCAATGTTGGTGGTGATGGGGGCAGTGTTGGTGTTGTTGTTTGTGATGGGGTCAGTGTTGGTGGTGATGGGGGCAGTGTTGGTGGTGATGGGATTAGTGTTGGTGGTGATGGGGGCAGTGTTGGTGGTGATGGGATCAGTGTTGGTGGTGATGGGGGCAGTGTTGGTGGTGATGGGGAGAGTGTTGGTGGTGATGGGGTCAGTGTTGGTGGTGATGGGGACAGTGTTGGTGGTGATGGGGACAGTGTTGGGGTGAGTGTTGGTGGTGATGGGGACAGTGTTGGTGTTGTTGGTGGTGATGGGGGCATTGTTGGTGTTGTTGGTGGTGATGGGGGCAGTGTTGGTGTTGTTGGTGGTGATGGAGGCAGTGTTGGTGGTGATGGGGGCAGTGTTGGTGGTGATGGGGGCAGTGTTGGTGTTGTTGGTGGTGATGGGGGCAGTGTTGGTGGTGATGGGGGCAGTGTTGGTGGTCATATGGGCAGTGTTGGTGTTGTTGGTGGTGATGGGGGCAGTGTTGGTAGTGATGGGGGCAGTGTTGGTGGTCATGGGGGCAGTGTTGGTGTTGTTGGTGGTGATGGGGGCAGTGTTGGTGGTGATGGGGGCAGTGTTGGTGGTGATGGGGGCAGTGATGGTGGTGATGGGGGCAGTGTTGGTGTTGTTGGTGGTGATGGGGCAGTGTTGGTGTTGTTGGTGGTGATGGGGGCAGTGTTGGTGTTGTTGGTGGTGATGGGGGCAGTGTTGGTGTTGTTGGTGGTGATGGGGGCAGTATTGGTGTTGTTGGTGGTGATGGAGGCAGTGTTGGTGGTGATGGGGGCAGTGTTGGTGGTGATGGGGGCAGTGTTGGTGTTGTTGGTGGTGATGGGGGCAGTGTTGGTGGTGATGGGGGCAGTGTTGGTGTTGTTGGTGGTGATGGGGGCAGCGTTGGTGTTGTTGGTGGTGATGGAGGCAGTGTTGCTGTTGTTGGTGGTGATGGGGGCAGTGTTGGTGTTGTTGGTGGTGATGGAGGCAGTGTTGGTGGTGATGGGGGCAGGGTTGGTGTTGTTGGTGGTGATGGGGGCAGTGTTGGTGTTGTTGGTGGTGATGGGGGCAGTGTTTGTTTTGTTGGTGGTGATGGAGGCAGTGTTGGTGGTGATGGGGTCAGTGTTGGTGGTGATGGGGTCAGTGTTGGTGGTGATGGGGTCAGTGTTGGTGGTGATGGGGTCAGTGTTGGTGGTGATGGGGTCAGTGTTGGTGGTGATGGGGGCGGTGTTGGTGGTGATGGGGGCAGTGTTGGTGTTGTTGGTGGTGATGGGGTCAGTGTTGGTGGTGATGGGGGCAGTGTTGGTGTTGTTGGTTGTGATGGGGTCAGTGTTGGTGGTGATGGGGGCAGTGTTGGTGGTGATGGGATCAGTGTTGGTGGTGATGGGGGCAGTGTTGGTGGTGATGGGATCAGTGTTGGTGGTGATGGGGGTAGTGTTGGTGGTGATGGGGACAGTGTTGGTGGTGATGGGGTCAGTGTTGGTGGTGATGGGGGCAGTGTTGGTGGTGATGGGGACAGTGTTGGGGTGAGTGTTGGTGGTGATGGGGACAGTGTTGGTGTTGTTGGTGGTGATGGGGGTGAGTGTTGGTGTTGTTGGTGGTGATGGAGGCAGTGTTGGTGGTGATGGGGGCAGTGTTGGTGGTGATGGGGACAGTGTTGGTGGTGATGGGGACAGTGTTGGTGGTGATGGAGGCAGTGTTGGGGGTGATGGGGGCAGTGTTGGTGTTGATGGGGGTGGTGATGGGGGCAGTGTTGGTGTTGTTAATGGTGTTGATGGGGGCAGTGTTGGTGTTGATGGTGGTGGTGTTGGTGTTGTTGGTGGTGATGGGGTCAGTGTTGGTGTTGTTGGTGGTGACGGGGGGCAGTGGTGGTGTTGTTGGTGGTGATGGGGGGCAGTGGTGGTGTTGTTGATGGTGATGGGGGCAGTGTTGGTGGTCATGGGAGCAGTGTTGGTGGTGATGGGGGCAGTGTTGGTGTTGTTGGTGGTGATGGGGGTCAGTGTTGGTGTTGTTGGTGGTGATGGAGGCAGTGTTGGTGTTGTTGGTGGTGATGGGGGCAGTGTTGGTGTTGTTGGTGGTGATGGAGGCAGTGTTGGTGTTGTTGGTGATGATGGGGGCAGTGTTGGTGTTGTTGGTGGTGATGGAGGCAGTGTTGGTGTTGTTGGTGGTGATGGGGGCAGTGTTGGTGTTGTTGGTGGTGATGGGGGCAGTGTTGGTGTTGTTGGTGGTGATGGAGGCAGTGTTGGTGTTGTTGGTGGTGATGGGGGCAGTGTTGGTGTTGTTGGTGGTGATGGAGGCAGTGTTGGTGTTGTTGGTGGTGATGGGGGCAGTGTTGGTGTTGTTGGTGGTGATGGAGGCAGTGTTGGTGGTGATGGGGGCAGTGTTGGTGTTGTTGGTGGTGATGGGGTCAGTGCTGGTGTTGTTGGTGGTGATGGAGGCAGTGTTGGTGGTGATGGGGGCAGTGTTGGTGTTGTTGGTGGTGATGGGGTCAGTGTTGGTGTTGTTGGTGGTGATGGAGGCAGTGTTGGTGGTGATGGGGGCAGTGTTGGTGTTGTTGGTGGTGATGGGGGCAGTGTTGGTGTTGTTGGTGGTGATGGGGGCAGTGTTGGTGTTGTTGGTGGTGATGGGGGCAGTGTTGGTGTTGTTGGTGGTGATGGGGGCAGTGTTGGTGTTGTTGGTGGTGATGGGGGCAGTGTTGGTGTTGTTGGTGGTGATGGGGGCAGTGTTGGTGGTGATGGGGGCAGTGTTGGTGGTGATGGGGGCAGTGTTGGTGTTGTTGGTGGTGATGGGGGCAGTGTTGGTGGTGATGGGGGCAGTGTTGGTGGTCATATGGGCAGTGTTGGTGTTGTTGGTGGTGATGGGGGCAGTGTTGGTAGTGATGGGGGCAGTGTTGGTGGTCATTGGGCCAGTGTTGGTGTTGTTGGTGGTGATGGGGGCAGTGTTGGTGGTGATGGGGGCAGTGTTGGTGGTGATGGGGGCAGTGTTGGTGGTCATGGGGGCAGTGTTGGTGTTGTTGGTGGTGATGGGGGCAGTGTTGGTGGTGATGGGGGCAGTGTTGGTGTTGTTGGTGGTGATGGGGGCAGTGTTGGTGTTGTTGGTGGTGATGGGGGCAGTGTTGGTGTTGTTGGTGGTGATGGGGGCAGTATTGGTGTTGTTGGTGGTGATGGAGGCAGTGTTGGTGGTGATGGGGGCAGTGTTGGTGGTCATGGGGGCAGTGTTGGTGTTGTTGGTGGTGATGGGGGCAGTGTTGGTGGTGATGGGGGCAGTGTTGGTGTTGTTGGTGGTGATGGGGGCAGCGTTGGTGTTGTTGGTGGTGATGGAGGCAGTGTTGGTGTTGTTGGTGGTGATGGGGGCAGTGTTGGTGTTGTTGGTGGTGATGGAGGCAGTGTTGGTGGTGATGGGGGCAGGGTTGGTGTTGTTGGTGGTGATGGGGGCAGTGTTGGTGTTGTTGGTGGTGATGGGGGCAGTGTTGGTGTTGTTGGTGGTGATGGAGGCAGTGTTGGTGGTGATGGGGGCAGTGTTTGTGTTGTTGGTGGTGATGGGGGCAGTGTTGGTGTTGTTGGTGGTGATGGGGGTCAGTGTTGGTGTTGTTGGTGGTGATGGAGGCAGTGTTGGTGTTGTTGGTGGTGATGGGGGCAGTGTTGGTGTTGTTGGTGGTGATGGGGGCAGTGTTGGTGTTGTTGGTGGTGATGGGGGTCAGTGTTGGTGTTGTTGGTGGTGATGGGGGTCAGTGTTGGTGTGTTGGTGGTGATGGGGGCAGTGTTGGTGTTGTTGGTGGTGATGGGGGCAGTGTTGGTGTTGTTGGTGGTGATGGGGGCAGTGTTGGTGTTGTTGGTGGTGATGGGGTCAGTGTTGGTGGTGATGGGGGCAGTGTTGGTGTTGTTGTTTGTGATGGGGTCAGTGTTGGTGGTGATGGGGGCAGTGTTGGTGGTGATGGGATTAGTGTTGGTGGTGATGGGGGCAGTGTTGGTGGTGATGGGATCAGTGTTGGTGGTGATGGGGGCAGTGTTGGTGGTGATGGGGAGAGTGTTGGTGGTGATGGGGTCAGTGTTGGTGGTGATGGGGACAGTGTTGGTGGTGATGGGGACAGTGTTGGGGTGAGTGTTGGTGGTGATGGGGACAGTGTTGGTGTTGTTGGTGGTGATGGGGGCATTGTTGGTGTTGTTGGTGGTGATGGGGGCAGTGTTGGTGTTGTTGGTGGTGATGGAGGCAGTGTTGGTGGTGATGGGGGCAGTGTTGGTGGTGATGGGGGCAGTGTTGGTGTTGTTGGTGGTGATGGGGGCAGTGTTGGTGGTGATGGGGGCAGTGTTGGTGGTCATATGGGCAGTGTTGGTGTTGTTGGTGGTGATGGGGGCAGTGTTGGTAGTGATGGGGGCAGTGTTGGTGGTCATGGGGGCAGTGTTGGTGTTGTTGGTGGTGATGGGGGCAGTGTTGGTGGTGATGGGGGCAGTGTTGGTGGTGATGGGGGCAGTGATGGTGGTGATGAGGCAGTGTTGGTGTTGTTGGTGGTGATGGGGCAGTGTTGGTGTTGTTGGTGGTGATGGGGGCAGTGTTGGTGTTGTTGGTGTGATGGGGGCAGTGTTGGTGTTGTTGGTGGTGATGGGGGCAGTATTGGTGTTGTTGGTGGTGATGGAGGCAGTGTTGGTGGTGATGGGGGCAGTGTTGGTGGTCATGGGGGCAGTGTTGGTGTTGTTGGTGGTGATGGGGGCAGTGTTGGTGGTGATGGGGGCAGTGTTGGTGTTGTTGGTGGTGATGGGGGCAGCGTTGGTGTTGTTGGTGGTGATGGAGGCAGT